>NC_091751.1:2675282-2692782 GCF_043380555.1 Nothobranchius furzeri | reverse complement strand
TATCTATCATCTATCTATCTATCTATCTATCTATCTATCTATCTATCTATCTATCTATCTATCTATCAATCTCTATATCTATCTATATCTATCTATCTATCTATCTATCTATCTATCTATCTATCTATCTATCTATCTATCTATCTATCTATCTGTCTGTCTGTCTGTCTGTCTGTCTATCCATCCGTCCATCCATTATCTATCTATCATCTATCTATCTATCTATCTATCTATCTATCTATCTATCTATCTATCTATCTATCTATCTATCTATCTATCTATCTATCTATCTATCTATCTATCTATCTATCTATCTATCTATCTATCTATCTATCTATCTATCTATCTATCTATCTATCTATCTATCTATCTATCTATCTATCTATCTATCTATCTATCTATCTATCTATCTATCTATCTATCTATCTATCTATCTATCTATCTATCTATCTATCTATCTATCTATCTATCTATCTATCTATCTATCTATCTATCTATCTATCATCTATCTATCTATCTATCTATCTATCTATCTATCTATCTATCTATCTATCTATCTATCTATCTATCTATCTATCTATCTATCTGTCTGTCTGTCTGTCTGTCTGTCTGTCTGTCTGTCTGTCTATCCATCCGTCCATCCATTATCTATCTATCATCTATCTATCTATCTATCTATCTATCTATCTATCTATCTATCTATCTATCTATCTATCTATCTATCTATCTATCTATCTATCTATCTATCTATCTATCTATCTATCTATCTATCTATCTATCTATCTATCTATCTATCTATCTATCTATCTATCTATCTATCTATCTATCTATCTATCTGTCTGTCTGTCTGTCTGTCTATCCATCCGTCCATCCATTATCTATCTATCATCTATCTATCTATCTATCTATCTATCTATCTATCTATCTATCTATCTATCTATCTATCTATCTATCTATCTATCTATCTATCTATCTATCTATCTATCTATCTATCTATCATCTATCTATCTATCTATCTGTCTTTCTGTCTGTCTGTCTGTCTATCCATCCGTCCATCCATTATCTATCTATCATCTATCTATCTATCTATCGATCTATCTATCTATCTATCTATCTATCTATCTATCATCTATCTATCTATCTATCTATCTATCTATCTATCTATCTATCTATATATCTATCTATCTATCTATCTATCTATCATCTATCTATCTATCTATCTATCTATCTATCTATCTATCTATCTATCTATCTATCTATATCTATCTATCTATCTATCTATCTATCTATCTATCTATCTATCTATCTATCTATCTATCTATCTATCTATCTATCTATCTATCTATCTATCATCTATCTATCTATCTATCTGTCTTTCTGTCTGTCTGTCTGTCTATCCATCCGTCCATCCATTATCTATCTATCATCTATCTATCTATCTATCGATCTATCTATCTATCTATCTATCTATCTATCTATCTATCTATCTATCTATCTATCTATCTATCTATCTATCTATCTATCTATCTATCTATCTATCTATCTATCTATCTATCTATCTATCTATCTATCTATCTATCTATCTATCTATCTATCTATCTATCTATCTATCTATCTATCTATCTATCTATCTATCTATCTATCTATCTATCTATCTATCTATCTATCTATCTATCTATCGATTCTATCTATCTATCTATCTATCTATATATCTATCTTTCTATCTATCTATCTATCTATCTATCTATCTATCTATCTATCTATCTATCTATCTATCTATCTATCTATCTATCTATCTATCTATCTGTCTGTCTGTCTGTCTGTCTGTCTGTCTGTCTGTCTGTCTGTCTATCCATCCGTCCATCCATTATCTATCTATCATCTATCTATCTATCTATCTATCTATCTATCTATCTATCTATCTATCTATCTATCTATCTATCTATCTATCTATCTATCTATCTATCTATCTATCTATCTATCTATCTATCTATCTATCTATCTATCTATCTATCTATCTATCTATCTATCTATCTATCTATCTATCTATCTATCTATCTATCTATCTATCTATCTATCTATCTATCTATCTATCTATCTATCTATCTATCTATCTATCTATCTATCTGTCTGTCTGTCTGTCTGTCTATCCATCCGTCCATCCATTATCTATCTATCATCTATCTATCTATCTATCTATCTATCTATCTATCTATCTATCTATCTATCTATCTATCTATCTATCTATCTATCTATCTATCTATCTATCTATCTATCTATCTATCTATCTATCTATCTATCTATCTATCTATCTATCTATCTATCTATCAATCTCTATATCTATCTATATCTATCTATCTATCTATCTATCTATCTATCTATCTATCTATCTATCTATCTATCTGTCTGTCTGTCTGTCTGTCTGTCTATCCATCCGTCCATCCATTATCTATCTATCATCTATCTATCTATCTATCTATCTATCTATCTATCTATCTATCTATCTATCTATCTATCTATCTATCTATCTATCTATCTATCTATCTATCTATCTATCTATCTATCTATCTATCTATCTATCTATCTATCTATCTATCTATCTATCTATCTATCTATCTATCTATCTATCTATCTATCTATCTATCTATCTATCTATCTATCTATCTATCTATCTATCTATCTATCTATCTATCTATCTATCTATCTATCTATCTATCTATCATCTATCTATCTATCTATCTATCTATCTATCTATCTATCTATCTATCTATCTATCTATCTATCTATCTATCTATCTATCTATCTATCTATCTATCTATCTATCTATCTATCTATCTATCTGTCTGTCTGTCTGTCTGTCTGTCTGTCTGTCTGTCTGTCTGTCTATCCATCCGTCCATCCATTATCTATCTATCATCTATCTATCTATCTATCTATCTATCTATCTATCTATCTATCTATCTATCTATCTATCTATCTATCTATCTATCTATCTATCTATCTATCTATCTATCTATCTATCTATCTATCTATCTATCTATCTATCTATCTATCTATCTATCTATCTATCTATCTATCTGTCTGTCTGTCTGTCTGTCTGTCTGTCTATCCATCCGTCCATCCATTATCTATCTATCATCTATCTATCTATCTATCTATCTATCTATCTATCTATCTATCTATCTATCTATCTATCTATCTATCTATCTATCTATCTATCTATCTATCTATCTATCTATCTATCTATCTATCTATCTATCTATCTATCTATCTATCTATCTATCTATCTATCTATCTATCTATCTATCTATCTATCTATCTATCTATCTATCTATCTATCTATCTATCTATCTATCTATCTATCTATCTATCTATCTATCTATCTATCTATCTATCTATCTATCTATCTATCTATCTATCTATCTATCTATCTATCTATCTATCTATCTATCTATCTATCTATCTATCTATCTATCTATCTATCTATCTATCTATCTATCTATCTATCTATCTATCTATCTATCTATCTATCTATCTATCTATCTATCTATCTATCTATCTCTCTCTCTATCTATCTATCTATCTATCTATCTATCTATCTATCTATCTATCTATCTATCTATCTATCTATCTATCTATCTATCTATCTATCTATCTATCTATCTATCTATCTATCTATCTATCACTCTCTATATCTATCTATATCTATCTATCTATCATCTATCTATCTATCTATCTATCTATCTATCTATCTATCTATCTATCTATCTATCTATCTATCTATCTATCTATCATCTATCTATCTATCTATCTATCTATCTATCTATCTATCTATCTATCTATCTATCTATCGATTCTATCTATCTATCTATCTATCTATATATCTATCTTTCTATCTATCTATCTATCTATCTATCTATCTATCTATCTATCTATCTATCTATCTATCTATCTATCTATCTGTCTGTCTGTCTGTCTGTCTGTCTGTCTGTCTGTCTGTCTGTCTATCCATCCGTCCATCCATTATCTATCTATCATCTATCTATCTATCTATCTATCTATCTATCTATCTATCTATCTATCTATCTATCTATCTATCTATCTATCTATCTATCTATCTATCTATCTATCTATCTATCTATCTATCTATCTATCTATCTATCTATCTATCTATCTATCTATCTATCTATCTATCTATCTATCTATCTATCTATCTATCTATCTATCTATCTGTCTGTCTGTCTGTCTGTCTATCCATCCGTCCATCCATTATCTATCTATCATCTATCTATCTATCTATCTATCTATCTATCTATCTATCTATCTATCTATCTATCTATCTATCTATCTATCTATCTATCTATCTATCTATCTATCTATCTATCTATCTATCTATCTATCTATCTATCTATCTATCTATCTATCTGTCTGTCTGTCTGTCTGTCTATCCATCCGTCCATCCATTATCTATCTATCATCTATCTATCTATCTATCTATCTATCTATCTATCTATCTATCTATCTATCTATCTATCTATCTATCTATCTATCTATCTATCTATCTATCTATCTATCTATCTATCTATCTATCTATCTATCTATCTATCTGTCTGTCTGTCTGTCTGTCTATCCATCCGTCCATCCATTATCTATCTATCATCTATCTATCTATCTATCTATCTATCTATCTATCTATCTATCTATCTATCTATCTATCTATCTATCTATCTATCTATCTATCTATCTATCTATCTATCTATCTATCTATCTATCTATCTATCTATCTATCTATCTATCTATCTATCTATCTATCTATCTATCTATCTATCTATCTATCTATCTATCTATCTATCATCTATCTATCTATCTATCTATCTATCTATCTATCTATCTATCTATCTATCAATCTCTATATCTATCTATATCTATCTATCTATCTATCTATCTATCTATCTATCTATCTATCTATCTATCTATCTATCTATCTATCTATCTATCTGTCTGTCTGTCTGTCTGTCTGTCTATCCATCCGTCCATCCATTATCTATCTATCATCTATCTATCTATCTATCTATCTATCTATCTATCTATCTATCTATCTATCTATCTATCTATCTATCTATCTATCTATCTATCTATCTATCTATCTATCTATCTATCTATCTATCTATCTATCTATCTATCTATCTATCTATCTATCTATCTATCTATCTATCTATCTATCTATCTATCTATCTATCTATCTATCTATCTATCTATCTATCTATCTATCTATCTATCTATCTATCTATCTATCTATCTATCTATCTATCTATCTATCTATCTATCTATCTATCTATCTATCTATCTATCTATCTATCTATCTATCTATCTATCTATCTATCATCTATCTATCTATCTATCTGTCTTTCTGTCTGTCTGTCTGTCTATCCATCCGTCCATCCATTATCTATCTATCATCTATCTATCTATCTATCTATCGATCTATCTATCTATCTATCTATCTATCTATCTATCTATCTATCATCTATCTATCTATCTATCTATCTATCTATCTATCTATCTATCTATCTATCTATCTATCTATCTATCTATCTATCTATCTATCTATCTATCTATCTATCTATCTATCTATCTATCTATCTATCTATCTATCTATCTATCTATCTATCTATCTATCTATCTATCTATCTATCGATTCTATCTATCTATCTATCTATCTATATATCTATCTTTCTATCTATCTATCTATCTATCTATCTATCTATCTATCTATCTATCTATCTATCTATCTATCTATCTGTCTGTCTGTCTGTCTGTCTGTCTGTCTGTCTGTCTGTCTGTCTATCCATCCGTCCATCCATTATCTATCTATCATCTATCTATCTATCTATCTATCTATCTATCTATCTATCTATCTATCTATCTATCTATCTATCTATCTATCTATCTATCTATCTATCTATCTATCTATCTATCTATCTATCTATCTATCTATCTATCTATCTATCTATCTATCTATCTATCTATCTGTCTGTCTGTCTGTCTGTCTATCCATCCGTCCATCCATTATCTATCTATCATCTATCTATCTATCTATCTATCTATCTATCTATCTATCTATCTATCTATCTATCTATCTATCTATCTATCTATCTATCTATCTATCTATCTATCTATCTATCTATCTATCTATCTATCTATCTATCTATCTATCTATCTATCTATCTATCTATCTATCTATCTATCTATCTATCTATCATCTATCTATCTATCTATCTATCTATTTATCTATCTATCTATCTATCTATCAATCTCTATATCTATCTATATCTATCTATCTATCTATCTATCTATCTATCTATCTATCTATCTATCTATCTATCTATCTATCTATCTATCTATCTATCTATCTATCTGTCTGTCTGTCTGTCTGTCTGTCTATCCATCCGTCCATCCATTATCTATCTATCATCTATCTATCTATCTATCTATCTATCTATCTATCTATCTATCTATCTATCTATCTATCTATCTATCTATCTATCTATCTATCTATCTATCTATCTATCTATCTATCTATCTATCTATCTATCTATCTATCTATCTATCTATCTATCTATCTATCTATCTATCTATCTATCTATCTATCTATCTATCTATCTATCTATCTATCTATCTATCTATCTATCTATCTATCTATCTATCTATCTATCTATCTATCTATCTATCTATCTATCTATCTATCATCTATCTATCTATCTATCTATCTATCTATCATCTATCTATCTATCTATCTATCTATCTATCTATCTATCTATCTATCTATCTATCTATCTATCTATCTATCTATCTATCTATCTATCTATCTATCTATCTGTCTGTCTGTCTGTCTGTCTGTCTGTCTGTCTGTCTGTCTGTCTATCCATCCGTCCATCCATTATCTATCTATCATCTATCTATCTATCTATCTATCTATCTATCTATCTATCTATCTATCTATCTATCTATCTATCTATCTATCTATCTATCTATCTATCTATCTATCTATCTATCTATCTATCTATCTATCTATCTATCTATCTATCTATCTATCTATCTATCTGTCTGTCTGTCTGTCTGTCTATCCATCCGTCCATCCATTATCTATCTATCATCTATCTATCTATCTATCTATCTATCTATCTATCTATCTATCTATCTATCTATCTATCTATCTATCTATCTATCTATCTATCTATCTATCTATCTATCTATCTATCTATCTATCTATCTATCTATCTATCTATCTATCTATCTATCTATCATCTATCTATCTATCTATCTGTCTTTCTGTCTGTCTGTCTGTCTATCCATCCGTCCATCCATTATCTATCTATCATCTATCTATCTACCTATCGATCTATCTATCTATCTATCTATCTATCATCTATCTATCTATCTATCTATCTATCTATCTATCTATCTATCTATCTATCTATCTATCTATCTATCATCTATCTATCTATCTATCTATCTATCTATCTATCTATCTATCTATCTATCTATCTATCTATCTATCTATCTATCTATCTATCTATCTATCTATCTATCTATCTATCTATCTATCTATCTATCTATCTATCTATCATCTATCTATCTATCTATCTGTCTTTCTGTCTGTCTGTCTGTCTATCCATCCGTCCATCCATTATCTATCTATCATCTATCTATCTATCTATCGATCTATCTATCTATCTATCTATCTATCTATCTATCTATCTATCTATCTATCATCTATCTATCTATCTATCTATCTATCTATCTATCTATCTATCTATCTATCTATCTATCTATCTATCTATCTATCTATCTATCTATCTATCTATCTATCTATCTATCTATCTATCTATCTATCTATCTATCTATCTATCTATCTATCTATCTATCTATCTATCTATCTATCTATCTATCTATCGATTCTATCTATCTATCTATCTATCTATCTATATATCTATCTTTCTATCTATCTATCTATCTATCTATCTATCTATCTATCTATCTATCTATCTATCTATCTATCTATCTATCTATCTATCTATCTATCTATCTATCTATCTATCTATCTGTCTGTCTGTCTGTCTGTCTGTCTGTCTGTCTGTCTGTCTATCCATCCGTCCATCCATTATCTATCTATCATCTATCTATCTATCTATCTATCTATCTATCTATCTATCTATCTATCTATCTATCTATCTATCTATCTATCTATCTATCTATCTATCTATCTATCTATCTATCTATCTATCTATCTATCTATCTATCTATCTATCTATCTATCTATCTATCTATCTATCTATCTATCTATCTATCTATCTATCTATCTATCTATCTATCTATCTATCTATCTATCTATCTATCTATCTATCTATCTATCTATCTATCTATCTATCTGTCTGTCTGTCTGTCTGTCTATCCATCCGTCCATCCATTATCTATCTATCATCTATCTATCTATCTATCTATCTATCTATCTATCTATCTATCTATCTATCTATCTATCTATCTATCTATCTATCTATCTATCTATCTATCTATCTATCTATCTATCTATCTATCTATCTATCTATCTATCTATCTATCTATCTATCTATCTATCTATCAATCTCTATATCTATCTATATCTATCTATCTATCTATCTATCTATCTATCTATCTATCTATCTATCTATCTATCTGTCTGTCTGTCTGTCTGTCTGTCTATCCATCCGTCCATCCATTATCTATCTATCATCTATCTATCTATCTATCTATCTATCTATCTATCTATCTATCTATCTATCTATCTATCTATCTATCTATCTATCTATCTATCTATCTATCTATCTATCTATCTATCTATCTATCTATCTATCTATCTATCTATCTATCTATCTATCTATCTATCTATCTATCTATCTATCTATCTATCTATCTATCTATCTATCTATCTATCTATCTATCTATCTATCTATCTATCTATCTATCTATCTATCTATCTATCTATCTATCTATCTATCTATCTATCTATCTATCTATCTATCTATCTATCTATCTATCTATCTATCTATCTATCTATCTATCTATCTATCTATCTATCTATCTATCTATCTATCTATCTATCTATCTATCTATCTATCTATCTATCTATCTATCTATCTATCTAATCTATCTATCTATCTATCTATCTATCTATCTATCTATCTATCTGTCTGTCTGTCTGTCTGTCTGTCTGTCTGTCTGTCTGTCTGTCTATCCATCCGTCCATCCATTATCTATCTATCATCTATCTATCTATCTATCTATCTATCTATCTATCTATCTATCTATCTATCTATCTATCTATCTATCTATCTATCTATCTATCTATCTATCTATCTATCTATCTATCTATCTATCTATCTATCTATCTATCTATCTATCTATCTATCTATCTATCTATCTATCTATCTGTCTGTCTGTCTGTCTGTCTGTCTGTCTATCCATCCGTCCATCCATTATCTATCTATCATCTATCTATCTATCTATCTATCTATCTATCTATCTATCTATCTATCTATCTATCTATCTATCTATCTATCTATCTATCTATCTATCTATCTATCTATCTATCTATCTATCTATCTATCTATCTATCTATCTATCTATCTATCTATCTATCTATCTATCTATCTATCTATCTATCTATCTATCTATCTATCTATCTATCTATCTATCATCTATCTATCTATCTATCTATCTATCTATCTATCTATCTATCTATCTATCTATCTATCTATCTATCTATCTATCTATCTATCTATCTATCTATCTATCTATCTATCTATCTATCTATCTATCTATCTATCTATCTATCTATCTATCTATCTATCTATCTATCTATCTATCTATCTCTCTCTCTATCTATCTATCTATCTATCTATCTATCTATCTATCTATCTATCTATCTATCTATCTATCTATCTATCTATCTATCTATCTATCTATCTATCTATCTATCTATCTATCTATCTATCTATCTATCTATCACTCTCTATATCTATCTATATCTATCTATCTATCATCTATCTATCTATCTATCTATCTATCTATCTATCTATCTATCTATCTATCTATCTATCTATCTATCTATCTATCATCTATCTATCTATCTATCTATCTATCTATCTATCTATCTATCTATCTATCTATCTATCTATCTATCTATCTATCTATCTATCTATCGATTCTATCTATCTATCTATCTATCTATATATCTATCTTTCTATCTATCTATCTATCTATCATCTATCTATCTATCTATCTATCTATCTATCTATCTATCTATCTATCTATCTATCTATCTGTCTGTCTGTCTGTCTGTCTGTCTGTCTGTCTGTCTGTCTGTCTGTCTGTCTGTCTATCCATCCGTCCATCCATTAACTATCTATCATCTATCTATCTATCTATCTATCTATCTATCTATCTATCTATCTATCTATCTATCTATCTATCTATCTATCTATCTATCTATCTATCTATCTATCTATCTATCTATCTATCTATCTATCTATCTATCTATCTATCTATCTATCTATCTATCTATCTATCTATCTATCTATCTATCTATCTATCTGTCTGTCTGTCTGTCTGTCTATCCATCCGTCCATCCATTATCTATCTATCATCTATCTATCTATCTATCTATCTATCTATCTATCTATCTATCTATCTATCTATCTATCTATCTATCTATCTATCTATCTATCTATCTATCTATCTATCTATCTATCTATCTATCTATCATCTATCTATCTATCTATCTATCTATCTATCTATCTATCTATCTATCTATCTATCTATCTATCTATCTATCTATCTATCTATCTATCTCTATATCTATATCTATCTATCTATCTATCTATCTATCTATCTATCTATCTATCTATCTGTCTGTCTGTCTGTCTGTCTGTCTATCCATCCGTCCATCCATTATCTATCTATCATCTATCTATCTATCTATCTATCTATCTATCTATCTATCTATCTATCTATCTATCTATCTATCTATCTATCTATCTATCTATCTATCTATCTATCTATCTATCTATCTATCTATCTATCTATCTATCTATCTATCTATCTATCTATCTATCTATCTATCTATCTATCTATCTATCTATCTATCTATCTATCTATCTATCTATCTATCTCTCTATCTATCTATCTATCATCTATCTATCTATCTATCTGTCTTTCTGTCTGTCTGTCTGTCTATCCATCCGTCCATCCATTATCTATCTATCATCTATCTATCTATCTATCGATCTATCTATCTATCTATCTATCTATCTATCTATCTATCTATCTATCTATCTATCATCTATCTATCTATCTATCTATCTATCTATCTATCTATCTATCTATCTATCTATCTATCTATCTATCTATCTATCTATCTATCTATCTATCTATCTATCTATCTATCTATCTATCTATCTATCTATCTATCTATCTATCTATCTATCTATCTATCTATCTATCTATCTATCGATTCTATCTATCTATCTATCTATCTATATATCTATCTTTCTATCTATCTATCTATCTATCTATCTATCTATCTATCTATCTATCTATCTATCTATCTATCTATCTATCTATCTATCTGTCTGTCTGTCTGTCTGTCTGTCTGTCTGTCTGTCTGTCTGTCTATCCATCCGTCCATCCATTATCTATCTATCATCTATCTATCTATCTATCTATCTATCTATCTATCTATCTATCTATCTATCTATCTATCTATCTATCTATCTATCTATCTATCTATCTATCTATCTATCTATCTATCTATCTATCTATCTATCTATCTATCTATCTATCTATCTATCTATCTATCTATCTATCTGTCTGTCTGTCTGTCTGTCTATCCATCCGTCCATCCATTATCTATCTATCATCTATCTATCTATCTATCTATCTATCTATCTATCTATCTATCTATCTATCTATCTATCTATCTATCTATCTATCTATCTATCTATCTATCTATCTATCTATCTATCTATCTATCTATCTATCTATCTATCTATCTATCTATCTATCTATCTATCTATCTATCTATCTATCTATCTATCTATCTATCTATCTATCTATCATCTATCTATCTATCTATCTATCTATCTATCTATCTATCTATCTATCAATCTCTATATCTATCTATATCTATCTATCTATCTATCTATCTATCTATCTATCTATCTATCTATCTATCTATCTATCTGTCTGTCTGTCTGTCTGTCTGTCTATCCATCCGTCCATCCATTATCTATCTATCATCTATCTATCTATCTATCTATCTATCTATCTATCTATCTATCTATCTATCTATCTATCTATCTATCTATCTATCTATCTATCTATCTATCTATCTATCTATCTATCTATCTATCTATCTATCTATCTATCTATCTATCTATCTATCTATCTATCTATCTATCTATCTATCTATCTATCTATCTATCTATCTATCTATCTATCTATCTATCTATCTATCTATCTATCTATCTATCTATCTATCTATCTATCTATCTATCTATCTATCATCTATCTATCTATCTATCTATCTATCTATCTATCATCTATCTATCTATCTATCTATCTATCTATCTATCTATCTATCTATCTATCTATCTATCTATCTATCTATCTATCTATCTATCTATCTATCTATCTATCTATCTATCTATCTATCTATCTATCTATCTGTCTGTCTGTCTGTCTGTCTGTCTGTCTGTCTGTCTGTCTGTCTGTCTATCCATCCGTCCATCCATTATCTATCTATCTATCTATCTATCTATCTATCTATCTATCTATCTATCTATCTATCTATCTATCTATCTATCTATCTATCTATCTATCTATCTATCTATCTATCTATCTATCTATCTATCTATCTATCTATCTATCTATCTATCTATCTATCTATCTATCTATCTATCTATCTATCTATCTGTCTGTCTGTCTGTCTGTCTGTCTGTCTATCCATCCGTCCATCCATTATCTATCTATCATCTATCTATCTATCTATCTATCTATCTATCTATCTATCTATCTATCTATCTATCTATCTATCTATCTATCTATCTATCTATCTATCTATCTATCTATCTATCTATCTATCTATCTATCTATCTATCTATCTATCTATCTATCTATCTATCTATCTATCTATCTATCTATCTATCTATCTATCTATCTATCTATCTATCTATCTATCTATCTATCTATCTATCTATCTATCTATCTATCTATCTATCTATCTATCTATCTATCTATCTATCTATCTATCTATCTATCTATCTATCTATCTATCTATCTATCTATCTATCTATCTATCTATCTATCTATCTATCTATCTATCTATCTGTCTGTCTGTCTGTCTGTCTGTCTGTCTGTCTGTCTGTCTGTCTGTCTATCCATCCGTCCATCCATTATCTATCTATCATCTATCTATCTATCTATCTATCTATCTATCTATCTATCTATCTATCTATCTATCTATCTATCTATCTATCTATCTATCTATCTATCTATCTATCTATCTATCTATCTATCTATCTATCTATCTATCTATCTATCTATCTATCTATCTATCTATCTATCTATCTATCTATCTATCTATCTATCTATCTATCTATCTATCTATCATCTATCTATCTATCTATCTATCTATCTATCTATCTATCATCTATCTATCTATCTATCTATCTATCTATCTATCTATCTATCTATCTATCTATCTATCTATCTATCTATCTATCTATCTATCTATCTATCTATCTATCTATCTATCTATCTATCTATCTATCTATCTATCTATCTATCTATCTATCTATCTCTCTCTCTATCTATCTATCTATCTATCTATCTATCTATCTATCTATCTATCTATCTATCTATCTATCTATCTATCTATCTATCTATCTATCTATCACTCTCTATATCTATCTATATCTATCTATCTATCATCTATCTATCTATCTATCTATCTATCTATCTATCTATCTATCTATCTATCTATCTATCTATCTATCTATCTATCTATCTATCTATCTATCTATCTATCTATCTATCTATCTATCTATCTATCTATCTATCTATCTATCTATCTATCTATCTATCTATCTATCTATCTGTCTGTCTGTCTGTCTGTCTGTCTATCCATCCGTCCATCCATTATCTATCCATCATCTATCTATCTATCTATCTATCTATCTATCTATCTATCTATCTATCTATCTATCTATCTATCTGTCTGTCTGTCTGTCTGTCTATCCATCTGTCCATCCATTATCTATCTATCATCTATCTATCTATCTATCTATCTATCTATCTATCTATCTATCTATCTATCTATCTATCTATCTATCTATCTATCTATCTATCTATCTATCATCTATCTATCTATCTATCTATCTATCTATCTATCTATCTATCTATCTATCTATCTATCTATCTATCTATCTATCTATCTATCTATCTATCTATCTATCTATCTATCTATCTATCTATCTATCTATCTATCTATCTATCTATCTATCTATCTATCTATCTATCTATCTATCTATCTATCTATCTATCTATCTATCTATCTATCTATCTATCTATCTATCTATCTATCTATCTATCTATCTATCTATCTATCTATCTATCATCTATCTATCTATCTATCTGTCTTTCTGTCTGTCTGTCTGTCTATCCATCCGTCCATCCATTATCTATCTATCATCTATCTATCTATCTATCGATCTATCTATCTATCTATCTATCTATCTATCTATCTATCTATCTATCTATCTATCTATCTATCTATCTATCTATCTATCTATCATCTATCTATCTATCTATCTATCTATCTATCTATCTATCTATCTATCTATCTATCTATCTATCTATCTATCTATCTATCTATCTATCTATCTATCTATCTATCTATCTATCTATCTATCTATCTATCTATCTATCTATCTATCTATCTATCTATCTATCTATCTATCTATCTATCTATCTATCTATCGATTCTATCTATCTATCTATCTATCTATATATCTATCTTTCTATCTATCTATCTATCTATCTATCTATCTATCTATCTATCTATCTATCTATCTATCTATCTATCTATCTATCTATCTATCTATCTGTCTGTCTGTCTGTCTGTCTGTCTGTCTGTCTGTCTGTCTGTCTGTCTATCCATCCGTCCATCCATTATCTATCTATCATCTATCTATCTATCTATCTATCTATCTATCTATCTATCTATCTATCTATCTATCTATCTATCTATCTATCTATCTATCTATCTATCTATCTATCTATCTATCTATCTATCTATCTATCTATCTATCTATCTATCTATCTATCTATCTATCTATCTATCTATCTATCTATCTATCTATCTATCTATCTATCTATCTATCTATCTATCTATCTATCTATCTATCTATCTATCTATCTATCTATCTATCTATCTATCTATCTATCTGTCTGTCTGTCTGTCTGTCTATCCATCCGTCCATCCATTATCTATCTATCATCTATCTATCTATCTATCTATCTATCTATCTATCTATCTATCTATCTATCTATCTATCTATCTATCTATCTATCTATCTATCTATCTATCTATCTATCTATCTATCTATCTATCTATCTATCTATCTATCTATCTATCTATCTATCTATCTATCTATCTATCTATCTATCTATCTATCAATCTCTATATCTATCTATATCTATCTATCTATCTATCTATCTATCTATCTATCTATCTATCTATCTATCTATCTGTCTGTCTGTCTGTCTGTCTGTCTATCCATCCGTCCATCCATTATCTATCTATCATCTATCTATCTATCTATCTATCTATCTATCTATCTATCTATCTATCTATCTATCTATCTATCTATCTATCTATCTATCTATCTATCTATCTATCTATCTATCTATCTATCTATCTATCTATCTATCTATCTATCTATCTATCTATCTATCTATCTATCTATCTATCTATCTATCTATCTATCTATCTATCTATCTATCTATCTATCTATCTATCTATGTATCTATCTATCTATCTATCTATCTATCTATCTATCTATCTATCTATCTATCTATCTATCTATCTATCTATCATCTATCTATCTATCTATCTATCTATCTATCTATCTATCTATCTATCTATCTATCTATCTATCTATCTATCTATCTATCTATCTATCTATCTATCTATCTATCTATCTATCTATCTATCTATCTATCTATCTATCTATCTATCTATCTATCTATCTATCTGTCTGTCTGTCTGTCTGTCTGTCTGTCTGTCTGTCTGTCTGTCTATCCATCCGTCCATCCATTATCTATCTATCATCTATCTATCTATCTATCTATCTATCTATCTATCTATCTATCTATCTATCTATCTATCTATCTATCTATCTATCTATCTATCTATCTATCTATCTATCTATCTATCTATCTATCTATCTATCTATCTATCTATCTATCTATCTATCTATCTATCTATCTATCTATCTATCTGTCTGTCTGTCTGTCTGTCTGTCTGTCTATCCATCCGTCCATCCATTATCTATCTATCATCTATCTATCTATCTATCTATCTATCTATCTATCTATCTATCTATCTATCTATCTATCTATCTATCTATCTATCTATCTATCTATCTATCTATCTATCTATCTATCTATCTATCTATCTATCTATCTATCTATCTATCTATCTATCTATCTATCTATCTATCTATCTATCTATCTATCTATCTATCTATCTATCTATCTATCTATCTATCATCTATCTATCTATCTATCTATCTATCTATCTATCTATCTATCTATCTATCTATCTATCTATCTATCTATCTATCTATCTATCTATCTATCTATCTATCTATCTATCTATCTATCTATCTATCTATCTATCTATCTATCTATCTATCTATCTATCTATCTATCTATCTATCTATCTATCTATCTATCTATCTATCTATCTATCTATCTATCTATCTATCTATCTCTCTCTCTATCTATCTATCTATCTATCTATCTATCTATCTATCTATCTATCTATCTATCTATCTATCTATCTATCTATCTATCTATCTATCTATCTATCTATCTATCTATCTATCTATCACTCTCTATATCTATCTATATCTATCTATCTATCATCTATCTATCTATCTATCTATCTATCTATCTATCTATCTATCTATCTATCTATCTATCTATCATCTATCTATCTATCTATCTATCTATCTATCTATCTATCTATCTATCTATCTATCTATCTATCTATCTATCGATTCTATCTATCTATCTATCTATCTATATATCTATCTTTCTATCTATCTATCTATCTATCTATCTATCTATCTATCTATCTATCTATCTATCTATCTATCTATCTATCTATCTATCTATC
>NC_091751.1:2655282-2670282 GCF_043380555.1 Nothobranchius furzeri | reverse complement strand
ATCTATCTATCTATCTATCTATCTATCTATCTATCTATCTATCTATCACTCTCTATATCTATCTATATCTATCTATCTATCATCTATCTATCTATCTATCTATCTATCTATCTATCTATCTATCTATCTATCTATCTATCTATCTATCTATCTATCTATCTATCTATCTATCTATCTATCTATCTATCTATCTATCTATCTATCTATCTATCTATCTATCTATCTGTCTGTCTGTCTGTCTGTCTGTCTATCCATCCGTCCATCCATTATCTATCCATCATCTATCTATCTATCTATCTATCTATCTATCTATCTATCTATCTATCTATCTATCTATCTATCTATCTATCTATCTATCTATCTATCTATCTATCTATCTATCTATCTATCTATCTATCTAACTATCTATCTATCTATCTATCTATCTATCTATCTATCTATCTATCTATCTATCTGTCTGTCTGTCTGTCTGTCTGTCTGTCTGTCTGTCTGTCTGTCTATCCATCCGTCCATCCATTATCTATCTATCATCTATCTATCTATCTATCTATCTATCTATCTATCTATCTATCTATCTATCTATCTATCTATCTATCTATCTATCTATCTATCTATCTATCTATCTATCTATCTATCTATCTATCTATCTATCTATCTATCTATCTATCTATCTATCTATCTATCTATCTATCTATCTATCTATCTATCTATCTATCTATCTATCTATCTATCTATCTATCTATCTATCTATCTATCTATCTATCTATCTATCTATCTATCTATCTATCTATCTATCTATCTATCTATCTATCTATCTATCTATCTATCTATCTATCAATCTCTATATCTATCTATATCTATCTATCTATCTATCTATCTATCTATCTATCTATCTATCTATCTATCTATCTATCTATCTATCTATCTATCTATCTGTCTGTCTGTCTGTCTGTCTGTCTATCCATCCGTCCATCCATTATCTATCTATCATCTATCTATCTATCTATCTATCTATCTATCTATCTATCTATCTATCTATCTATCTATCTATCTATCTATCTATCTATCTATCTATCTATCTATCTATCTATCTATCTATCTATCTATCTATCTATCTATCTATCATCTATCTATCTATCTATCTATCTATCTATCTATCTATCTATCTATCTATCTATCTATCTATCTATCTATCTATCTATCTATCTATCTATCTATCTATCTATCTATCTATCTATCTATCTATCTATCTATCATCTATCTATCTATCTATCTATCTATCTATCTATCTATCTATCTATCTATCTATCTATCTATCTATCTATCTATCTATCTATCTATCTATCTATCTATCTATCTATCTATCTATCTATCTATCTATCTATCTATCTATCTATCTATCTATCTATCTATCATCTATCTATCTATCTATCTATCTGTCTTTCTGTCTGTCTGTCTGTCTATCCATCCGTCCATCCATTATCTATCTATCATCTATCTATCTATCTATCGATCTATCTATCTATCTATCTATCTATCTATCTATCTATCTATCTATCTATCTATCTATCATCTATCTATCTATCTATCTATCTATCTATCTATCTATCTATCTATCTATCTATCTATCTATCTATCTATCTATCTATCTATCTATCTATCTATCTATCTATCTATCTATCTATCTATCTATCTATCTATCTATCTATCTATCTATCTATCTATCTATCTATCTATCTATCTATCTATCTATCTATCTATCTATCGATTCTATCTATCTATCTATCTATCTATCTATCTATCTATCTATCTATCTATCTATCTATCTATCTATCTATCTATCTATCTATCTATCTATCTATCTATCTATCTATCTATCTATCTATCTATCTATCTATCTATCTATCTATCTATCTATCTATCTATCTATCTATCTATCTATCTATCATCTATCTATCTATCTATCTGTCTTTCTGTCTGTCTGTCTGTCTATCCATCCGTCCATCCATTATCTATCTATCATCTATCTATCTATCTATCTATCTATCTATCTATCTATCTATCTATCTATCTATCTATCTATCTATCTATCTATCTATCTATCTATCTATCTATCTATCTATCTATCTATCTATCTATCTATCTATCTATCTATCTATCTATCTATCTATCTATCTATCTATCTATCTATCTATCTATCTATCTATCTATCTATCGATTCTATCTATCTATCTATCTATCTATCTATCTATCTATCTATCTATCTATCTATCTATCTATCTATCTATCTATCTATCTATCTATCTATCTATCTATCTATCTATCTATCTATCTATCTATCTATCTATCTATCTATCTATCTATCTATCTATCTATCTATCTATCTATCTATCTATCTATCTATCTATCTATCTATCTATCTATCTATCTATCTATCTATCATCTATCTATCTATCTATCTGTCTTTCTGTCTGTCTGTCTGTCTATCCATCCGTCCATCCATTATCTATCTATCATCTATCTATCTATCTATCTATCTATCTATCTATCTATCTATCTATCTATCTATCTATCTATCTATCTATCTATCTATCTATCTATCTATCTATCTATCTATCTATCTATCTATCTATCTATCTATCTATCTATCTATCTATCTATCTATCTATCTATCTATCTATCTATCTATCTATCTCTCTCTCTATCTATCTATCTATCTATCTATCTATCTATCTATCTATCTATCTATCTATCATCTATCTATCTATCTATCTATCTATCTATCTATCTATCTATCTATCTATCATCTATCTATCTATCTATCTATCTATCTATCACTCTCTATATCTATCTATATCTATCTATCTATCATCTATCTATCTATCTATCTATCTATCTATCTATCTATCTATCTATCTATCTATCTATCTATCTATCTATCTATCTATCTATCTATCTATCTATCTATCTATCTATCTATCTATCTATCTATCTATCTATCTGTCTGTCTGTCTGTCTGTCTGTCTATCCATCCGTCCATCCATTATCTATCTATCATCTATCTATCTATCTATCTATCTATCTATCTATCTATCTATCTATCTATCTATCTATCTATCTATCTATCTATCTATCTATCTATCTATCTATCTATCTATCTATCTATCTATCTATCTATCTATCTATCTATCTATCTATCTATCTAACTATCTATCTATCTATCTATCTATCTATCTATCTATCTATCTATCTATCTGTCTGTCTGTCTGTCTGTCTGTCTGTCTGTCTGTCTGTCTATCCATCCGTCCATCCATTATCTATCTATCATCTATCTATCTATCTATCTATCTATCTATCTATCTATCTATCTATCTATCTATCTATCTATCTATCTATCTATCTATCTATCTATCTATCTATCTATCTATCTATCTATCTATCTATCTATCTATCTATCTATCTATCTATCTATCTATCTATCTATCTATCTATCTATCTATCTATCTATCTATCTATCTATCTATCTATCTATCTATCTATCTATCTATCTATCTATCTATCTATCTATCTATCTATCTATCTATCTATCTATCTATCTATCTATCTATCTATCTATCTATCTATCTATCTATCTATCTATCTATCTATCTATCTATCTATCTATCTATCTATCTATCTATCTATCTATCTATCTATCTATCTATCTATCTATCTATCTATCTATCAATCTCTATATCTATCTATATCTATCTATCTATCTATCTATCTATCTATCTATCTATCTATCTATCTATCTATCTATCTATCTATCTATCTATCTGTCTGTCTGTCTGTCTGTCTGTCTATCCATCCATCCATCCATTATCTATCTATCATCTATCTATCTATCTATCTATCTATCTATCTATCTATCTATCTATCTATCTATCTATCTATCTATCTATCTATCTATCTATCTATCTATCTATCTATCTATCTATCTATCTATCTATCTATCTATCTATCTATCTATCTATCTATCTATCTATCTATCTATCTATCTATCTATCTATCTATCTATCTATCTATCTATCTATCTATCTATCTATCTATCTATCTATCTATCTATCTATCTATCTATCTATCTATCTATCTATCTATCTATCTATCTATCTATCTATCTATCTATCTATCTATCTATCTATCTATCTATCTATCTATCTATCTATCTATCTATCATCTATCTATCTATCTATCTATCTATCTATCTATCTATCTATCTATCTATCTATCTATCTATCTATCTATCTATCTATCTATCTATCTATCTATCTATCATCTATCTATCTATCTATCTATCTGTCTTTCTGTCTGTCTGCTGTCTGTCTGTCTATCCATCCGTCCATCCATTATCTATCTATCATCTATCTATCTATCTATCGATCTATCTATCTATCTATCTATCTATCTATCTATCTATCTATCATCTATCTATCTATCTATCTATCTATCTATCTATCTATCTATCTATCTATCTATCTATCTATCTATCTATCTATCTATCTATCTATCTATCTATCTATCTATCTATCTATCTATCTATCTATCTATCTATCTATCTATCTATCTATCTATCTATCTATCGATTCTATCTATCTATCTATCTATCTATCTATCTATCTATCTATCTATCTATCTATCTATCTATCTATCTATCTATCTATCTATCTATCTATCTATCTATCTATCTATCTATCTATCTATCTATCTATCTATCTATCTATCTATCTATCTATCTATCTATCTATCTATCTATCATCTATCTATCTATCTATCTGTCTTTCTGTCTGTCTGTCTGTCTATCCATCCGTCCATCCATTATCTATCTATCATCTATCTATCTATCTATCTATCTATCTATCTATCTATCTATCTATCTATCTATCTATCTATCTATCTATCTATCTATCTATCTATCTATCTATCTATCTATCTATCTATCTATCTATCTATCTATCTATCTATCTATCTATCTATCTATCTATCTATCTATCTATCTATCTATCTATCTATCTATCTATCTATCTATCTATCTATCTATCTATCTATCTATCTATCTATCTATCTATCTATCTATCTATCTATCTATCGATTCTATCTATCTATCTATCTATCTATCTATCTATCTATCTATCTATCTATCTATCTATCTATCTATCTATCTATCTATCTATCTATCTATCTATCTATCTATCTATCTATCTATCTATCTATCTATCTATCTATCTATCTATCTATCTATCTATCTATCTATCTATCTATCTATCTATCTATCTATCTATCTATCTATCTATCTATCTATCTATCTATCATCTATCTATCTATCTATCTGTCTTTCTGTCTGTCTGTCTGTCTATCCATCCGTCCATCCATTATCTATCTATCATCTATCTATCTATCTATCTATCTATCTATCTATCTATCTATCTATCTATCTATCTATCTATCTATCTATCTATCTATCTATCTATCTATCTATCTATCTATCTATCTATCTATCTATCTATCTATCTATCTATCTATCTATCTATCTATCTATCTATCTATCTATCTATCTATCTATCTATCTATCTATCTATCTATCTATCTATCTATCTATCTATCTATCTATCTATCTCTCTCTCTATCTATCTATCTATCTATCTATCTATCTATCTATCATCTATCTATCTATCTATCTATCTATCTATCTATCTATCTATCTATCTATCTATCTATCTATCACTCTCTATATCTATCTATATCTATCTATCTATCATCTATCTATCTATCTATCTATCTATCTATCTATCTATCTATCTATCTATCTATCTATCTATCTATCTATCTATCTATCTATCTATCTATCTATCTATCTATCTATCTATCTATCTGTCTGTCTGTCTGTCTGTCTGTCTATCCATCCGTCCATCCATTATCTATCTATCATCTATCTATCTATCTATCTATCTATCTATCTATCTATCTATCTATCTATCTATCTATCTATCTATCTATCTATCTATCTATCTATCTATCTATCTATCTATCTATCTATCTATCTAACTATCTATCTATCTATCTATCTATCTATCTATCTATCTATCTATCTATCTGTCTGTCTGTCTGTCTGTCTGTCTGTCTGTCTGTCTGTCTATCCATCCGTCCATCCATTATCTATCTATCATCTATCTATCTATCTATCTATCTATCTATCTATCTATCTATCTATCTATCTATCTATCTATCTATCTATCTATCTATCTATCTATCTATCTATCTATCTATCTATCTATCTATCTATCATCTATCTATCTATCTATCTATCTATCTATCTATCTATCTATCTATCTATCTATCTATCTATCTATCTATCATCTATCTATCTATCTATCTATCTATCTATCTATCTATCTATCTATCTATCTATCTATCTATCTATCTATCTATCTATCTATCTATCTATCTATCTATCTATCTATCTATCTATCTATCTATCTATCTATCTATCTATCTATCTATCTATCTATCTATCTATCTATCTATCTATCTATCTATCTATCTATCTATCTATCTATCTATCTATCTATCAATCTCTATATCTATCTATATCTATCTATCTATCTATCTATCTATCTATCTATCTATCTATCTATCTATCTATCTATCTATCTATCTATCTATCTATCTATCTATCTATCTATCTGTCTGTCTGTCTGTCTGTCTGTCTATCCATCCGTCCATCCATTATCTATCTATCATCTATCTATCTATCTATCTATCTATCTATCTATCTATCTATCTATCTATCTATCTATCTATCTATCTATCTATCTATCTATCTATCTATCTATCTATCTATCTATCTATCTATCTATCTATCTATCTATCTATCTATCTATCTATCTATCTATCTATCTATCTATCTATCTATCTATCTATATATCATATATCTATCTATCTATCTATCTATCTATCTATCTATCTATCTATCTATCTATCTATCTATCTATCTATCATCTATCTATCTATCTATCTATCTATCTATCTATCTATCTATCTATCTATCTATCTATCTATCTATCTATCTATCTATCTATCTATCTATCTATCTATCTATCTATCTATCTATCTATCTATCTATCTATCTATCTATCTATCTATCTATCTATCTATCTATCATCTATCTATCTATCTATCTATCTGTCTTTCTGTCTGTCTGTCTGTCTATCCATCCGTCCATCCATTATCTATCTATCATCTATCTATCTATCTATCGATCTATCTATCTATCTATCTATCTATCTATCTATCTATCTATCTATCTATCTATCTATCATCTATCTATCTATCTATCTATCTATCTATCTATCTATCTATCTATCTATCTATCTATCTATCTATCTATCTATCTATCTATCTATCTATCTATCTATCTATCTATCTATCTATCTATCTATCTATCTATCTATCTATCTATCTATCTATCTATCGATTCTATCTATCTATCTATCTATCTATATATCTATCTATCTATCTATCTATCTATCTATCTATCTATCTATCTATCTATCTATCTATCTATCTATCTATCTATCTATCTGTCTGTCTGTCTGTCTGTCTGTCTGTCTGTCTGTCTGTCTATCCATCCGTCCATCCATTATCTATCTATCATCTATCTATCTATCTATCTATCTATCTATCTATCTATCTATCTATCTATCTATCTATCTATCTATCTATCTATCTATCTATCTATCTATCTATCTATCTATCTATCTATCTATCTATCTATCTATCTATCTATCTATCTATCTATCTATCTATCTATCTATCTATCTATCTATCTATCTATCTGTCTGTCTGTCTGTCTGTCTATCCATCCGTCCATCCATTATCTATCTATCATCTATCTATCTATCTATCTATCTATCTATCTATCTATCTATCTATCTATCTATCTATCTATCTATCTATCTATCTATCTATCTATCTATCTATCTATCTATCTATCTATCTATCTATCTATCTATCTATCTATCTATCTATCTATCTATCTATCTATCTATCTATCTATCTATCTATCTGTCTGTCTGTCTGTCTGTCTGTCTGTCTATCCATCCGTCCATCCATTATCTATCTATCATCTATCTATCTATCTATCTATCTATCATCTATCTATCTATCTATCTATCTATCTATCTATCTATCTATCTATCTATCTATCTATCTATCTATCTATCTATCTATCTATCTATCTATCTATCTATCTATCTATCTATCTATCTATCTATCTATCTATCTATCTATCTATCTATCTATCTATCTATCTATCTATCTATCTATCTATCTATCTATCTATCTATCTATCTATCTATCTATCTATCTATCTATCTATCTATCTATCTATCTATCTCTCTCTCTATCTATCTATCTATCTATCTATCTATCTATCTATCTATCTATCTATCTATCTATCTATCTATCTATCTATCTATCTATCTATCTATCTATCTATCTATCTATCTATCTATCTATCTATCTATCTATCTATCTATCTATCTATCTATCTATCACTCTCTATATCTATCTATCTATCTATCATCTATCTATCTATCTATCTATCTATCTATCTATCTATCTATCTATCTATCTATCTATCTATCTATCTATCTATCTATCTATCAATCTATCTATCTATCTATCTATCTATCTATCTATCTATCTATCTATCTATCTATCTATCTGTCTGTCTGTCTGTCTGTCTGTCTATCCATCCGTCCATCCATTATCTATCTATCGTCTATCTATCTATCTATCTATCTATCTATCTATCTATCTATCTATCTATCTATCTATCTATCTATCTATCTATCTATCTATCTATCTATCTATCTATCTATCTATCTATCTATCTATCTATCTATCTATCTATCTATCTATCTATCTATCTATCTATCTATCTATCTATCTATCTATCTATCTATCTATCTATCTATCTATCTATCTATCTATCTGTCTGTCTGTCTGTCTGTCTGTCTGTCTGTCTGTCTGTCTATCCATCCGTCCATCCATTATCTATCTATCATCTATCTATCTATCTATCTATCTATCTATCTATCTATCTATCTATCTATCTATCTATCTATCTATCTATCTATCTATCTATCTATCTATCTATCTATCTATCTATCTATCTATCTATCTATCTATCTATCTATCTATCTATCTATCTATCTATCTATCTATCTATCTATCTATCTATCTATCTATCTATCTATCTATCTATCTATCTATCTATCTATCTATCTATCATCTATCTATCTATCTATCTATCTATCTATCTATCTATCTATCTATCTATCTATCTATCTATCTATCTATCTATCTATCTATCTATCTATCTATCTATCTATCTATCTATCTATCTATCTATCTATCTATCTATCTATCTATCTATCTATCTATCTATCTATCTATCTATCTATCTATCTATCTATCAATCTCTATATCTATCTATATCTATCTATCTATCTATCTATCTATCTATCTATCTATCTATCTATCTGTCTGTCTGTCTGTCTGTCTGTCTATCCATCTGTCCATCCATTATCTATCTATCATCTATCTATCTATCTATCTATCTATCTATCTATCTATCTATCTATCTATCTATCTATCTATCTATCTATCTATCTATCTATCTATCTATCTATCTATCTATCTATCTATCTATCTATCTATCTATCTATCTATCTATCTATCTATCTATCTATCTATCTATCTATCTATCTATCTATCTATCTATCTATCTATCTATCTATCTATCTATCTATCTATCTATCTATCTATCTATCTATCTATCTATCATCTATCTATCTATCTATCTATCTATCTATCTATCTATCTATCTATCTATCTATCTATCTATCTATCTATCTATCTATCTATCTATCTTTCTATCTATCTATCTATCTATCTATCTATCTATCTATCTATCTATCTATCTATCTATCTATCTCTCTCTCTATCTATCTATCTATCTATCTATCTATCTATCTATCTATCTATCTATCTATCTATCTATCTATCTATCTATCTATCTATCTATCTATCTATCTATCTATCTATCTATCTATCTATCTATCTATCTATCTATCTATCTATCTATCTATCTGTCTGTCTGTCTGTCTGTCTGTCTGTCTGTCTATCCATCCGTCCATCCATTATCTATCTATCATCTATCTATCTATCTATCTATCTATCTATCTATCTATCTATCTATCTATCTATCTATCTATCTATCTATCTATCTATCTATCTATCTATCTATCTATCTATCTATCTATCTATCTATCTATCTATCTATCTATCTATCTATCTATCTATCTATCTATCTATCTATCTATCATCTATCTATCTATCTATCTATCTATCTATCTATCTATCTATCTATCTATCTATCTATCTATCTATCTATCTATCTATCTATCTATCTATCTATCTATCTATCTATCTATCTATCTATCTATCTATCTATCTATCTATCTATCTATCTATCTATCTATCTATCTATCTATCTATCTATCTATCTATCTATCTATCTATCTGTCTGTCTGTCTGTCTGTCTGTCTGTCTATCCATCCGTCCACCCATTATCTATCTATCATCTATCTATCTATCTATCTATCTATCTATCTATCTATCTATCTATCTATCTATCTATCTATCTATCTATCTATCTATCTATCTATCTATCTATCTATCTATCTATCTATCTATCTATCTATCTATCTATCTATCTATCTATCTATCTATCTATCTATCTATCTATCTATCTATCTATCTATCTATCTATCTATCTATCTATCTATCTATCTATCTATCTATCTATCTATCATCTATCTATCTATCTATCTATCTATCTATCTATCTATCTATCTATCTATCTATCTATCTATCTATCTATCTATCTATCTATCTATCTATCTATCTATCTATCTATCTATCTATCTATCTATCTATCTCTCTCTCTCTCTCTCTATCTATCTATCTATCTATCTATCTATCTATCTATCTATCTATCTATCTATCTATCTATCTATCTATCTATCTATCTATCTATCTATCTATCTATCTATCTATCTATCTATCTATCTATCACTCTCTATATCTATCTATATCTATCTATCTATCATCTATCTATCTATCTATCTATCTATCTATCTATCTATCTATCTATCTATCTATCTATCTATCTATCATCTATCTATCTATCTATCTATCTATCTATCTATCTATCTATCTATCTATCTATCTATCTATCTATCTATCTATCTATCTGTCTGTCTGTCTGTCTGTCTGTCTATCCATCCGTCCATCCATTATCTATCTATCATCTATCTATCTATCTATCTATCTATCTATCTATCTATCTATCTATCTATCTATCTATCTATCTATCTATCTATCTATCTATCTATCTATCTATCTATCTATCTATCTATCTATCTATCTATCTATCTATCTATCTAACTATCTATCTATCTATCTATCTATCTATCTATCTATCTATCTATCTATCTATCTATCTATCTATCTATCTATCTATCTATCTGTCTGTCTGTCTGTCTGTCTGTCTGTCTGTCTGTCTGTCTATCCATCCGTCCATCCATTATCTATCTATCATCTATCTATCTATCTATCTATCTATCTATCTATCTATCTATCTATCTATCTATCTATCTATCTATCATCTATCTATCTATCTATCTATCTATCTATCTATCTATCTATCTATCTATCTATCTATCTATCTATCTATCTATCTATCTATCTATCTATCTATCTATCTATCTATCTATCTATCTATCTATCTATCTATCTATCTATCTATCTATCTATCTATCTATCTATCTATCTATCTATCTATCTATCTATCTATCTATCTATCACTCTCTATATCTATCTATATCTATCTATCTATCTATCTATCTATCTATCTATCTATCTATCTATCTATCTATCTATCTATCTATCTATCTATCTATCTATCTATCTATCTATCTATCTATCTATCTATCTATCTATCTATCTATCTATCTATCTATCTATCTGTCTGTCTGTCTGTCTGTCTGTCTATCCATCCGTCCATCCATTATCTATCTATCATCTATCTATCTATCTATCTATCTATCTATCTATCTATCTATCTATCTATCTATCTATCTATCTATCTATCTATCTATCTATCTATCTATCTATCTATCTATCTATCTATCTATCTATCTATCTATCTATCTATCTATCTATCTATCTATCTATCTATCTATCTAACTATCTATCTATCTATCTATCTATCTATCTATCTATCTATCTATCTATCTATCTATCTGTCTGTCTGTCTGTCTGTCTGTCTGTCTGTCTATCCATCCGTCCATCCATTATCTATCTATCATCTATCTATCTATCTATCTATCTATCTATCTATCTATCTATCTATCTATCTATCTATCTATCTATCTATCTATCTATCTATCTATCTATCTATCTATCTATCTATCTATCTATCTATCTATCTATCTATCTATCTATCTATCTATCTATCTATCTATCTATCTATCTATCTATCTATCTATCTATCATCTATCTATCTATCTATCTATCTATCTATCTATCTATCTATCTATCTATCTATCTATCTATCTATCTATCTATCTATCTATCTATCTATCTATCTATCTATCTATCTATCTATCTATCTATCTATCTATCTATCTATCTATCTATCAATCTCTATATCTATCTATATCTATCTATCTATCTATCTATCTATCTATCTATCTATCTATCTATCTGTCTGTCTGTCTGTCTGTCTATCCATCTGTCCATCCATTATCTATCTATCATCTATCTATCTATCTATCTATCTATCTATCTATCTATCTATCTATCTATCTATCTATCTATCTATCTATCTATCTATCTATCTATCTATCTATCTATCTATCTATCTATCTATCTATCTATCTATCTATCTATCTATCTATCTATCTATCTATCTATCTATCTATCTATCTATCTATCTATCTATCTATCTATCTATCTATCTATCTATCTATCTATCATCTATCTATCTATCTATCTATCTATCTATCTATCTATCTATCTATCTATCTATCTATCTATCTATCTATCTATCATCTATCTATCTATCTATCTGTCTTTCTGTCTGTCTGTCTGTCTATCCATCCGTCCATCCATTATCTATCTATCATCTATCTATCTATCTATCGATCTATCTATCTATCTATCTATCTATCTATCTATCTATCTATCTATCTATCATCTATCTATCTATCTATCTATCTATCTATCTATCTATCTATCTATCTATCTATCTATCTATCTATCTATCTATCTATCTATCTATCTATCTATCATCTATCTATCTATCTATCTATCTATCTATCTATCTATCTATCTATCTATCTATCTATCTATCTATCTATCTATCTATCGATTCTATCTATCTATCTATCTATCTATCTATATATCTATCTTTCTATCTATCTATCTATCTATCTATCTATCTATCTATCTATCTATCTATCTATCTATCTATCTATCTATCTATCTATCTATCTATCTATCTATCTATCTATCTATCTATCTATCTATCTATCTATCTATCTATCTGTCTGTCTGTCTGTCTGTCTGTCTATCCATCCGTCCATCCATTATCTATCTATCATCTATCTATCTATCTATCTATCTATCTATCTATCTATCTATCTATCTATCTATCTATCTATCTATCTATCTATCTATCTATCTATCTATCTATCTATCTATCTATCTATCTATCTATCTATCTATCTATCTATCTATCTATCTATCTATCTATCTATCTATCTATCTATCTATCTATCTATCTATCTATCTATCTATCTATCTATCTATCTATCTATCTATCTATCTATCTATCTATCTATCTATCTATCTATCTATCTATCTATCTATCTATCTATATATCTATCTATCTATCTATCTATCTATCTATCTATCTATCATCTATCTATTTATCTATCTATCTATCTATCTATCTATCTATCTATCTATCTATCTATCTATCTATCTATCTATCTATCTATCTATCTATCTATCTATCATCTATCTATCTATCTATCTGTCTTTCTGTCTGTCTGTCTGTCTATCCATCCGTCCATCCATTATCTATCTATCATCTATCTATCTATCTATCTATCTATCTATCTATCTATCTATCTATCTATCTATCTATCTATCTATCTATCTATCTATCATCTATCTATCTATCTATCTATCTATCTATCTATCTATCTATCTATCTATCTATCTATCTATCTATCTATCTATCTATCTATCTATCTATCTATCTATCGATTCTATCTATCTATCTATCTATCTATATATCTATCTATCTATCTATCTATCTATCTATCTATCTATCTATCTATCTATCTATCTATCTATCTATCTATCTATCTATCTATCTATCTATCTATCTATCTATCTATCATCTATCTATCTATCTATCTATCTATCTGTCTGTCTGTCTGTCTGTCTGTCTGTCTGTCTGTCTGTCTATCCATCCGTCCATCCATTATCTATCTATCATCTATCTATCTATCTATCTATCTATCTATCTATCTATCTATCTATCTATCTATCTATCTATCTATCTATCTATCTATCTATCTATCTATCTATCTATCTATCTATCTATCTGTCTGTCTGTCTGTCTGTCTGTCTGTCTGTCTATCCATCCGTCCATCCATTATCTATCTATCATCTATCTATCTATCTATCTATCTATCTATATATCTATCTATCTATCTATCATCTATCTATCTATCTATCTATCTATCTATCTATCTATCTATCTATCTATCTATCTATCTATCTATCTATCTATCTATCTATCTATCTATCTATCTATCT
>NC_091751.1:2635282-2650282 GCF_043380555.1 Nothobranchius furzeri | reverse complement strand
ATCTATCTATCATCTATCTATCTATCTATCTATCTATCTATCTATCTATCTATCTATCTATCTATCTATCTATCTATCTATCTATCTATCTATCTATCTATCTATCTATCTATCTATCTATCTATCTATCTATCTATCTATCTATCTATCTATCTATCTATCTATCTATCTATCTATCTATCTATCTATCTATCTATCTATCTATCTATCTATCTATCTATCTATCTATCTATCATCTATCTATCTATCTATCTATCTATCTATCTATCTATCTATCTATCTATCTATCTATCTATCTATCTATCTATCTATCTATCTATCTATCTATCTATCTATCTATCTATCTATCTATCTATCTATCTATCTATCTATCTATCTATCTATCTATCTATCTATCTATCTATCTATCTATCTATCTATCTATCTATCTATCTATCTATCTATCTATCTATCTATCTATCTATCTATCTATCTATCTATCTATCTATCTATCTATCTATCTATCTATCTATCTCTCTCTCTATCTATCTATCTATCTATCTATCTATCTATCTATCTATCTATCTATCTATCTATCTATCTATCTATCTATCTATCTATCTATCTATCTATCTATCTATCTATCTATCTATCTATCTATCTATCTATCTATCTATCTATCTATCTATCTATCTATCTATCTATCTATCTATCTATCTATCTATCACTCTCTATATCTATCTATATCTATCTATCTATCTATCATCTATCTATCTATCTATCTATCTATCTATCTATCTATCTATCTATCTATCTATCTATCTATCTATCTATCTATCAATCTATCTATCTATCTATCTATCTATCTATCTATCTATCTATCTATCTATCTATCTATCTATCTATCTATCTGTCTGTCTGTCTGTCTGTCTGTCTATCCATCCGTCCATCCATTATCTATCTATCATCTATCTATCTATCTATCTATCTATCTATCTATCTATCTATCTATCTATCTATCTATCTATCTATCTATCTATCTATCTATCTATCTATCTATCTATCTATCTATCTATCTATCTATCTATCTATCTATCTATCTATCTATCTATCTATCTATCTATCTATCTATCTATCTATCTATCTATCTATCTATCTATCTATCTATCTATCATCTATCTATCTATCTATCTATCTATCTATCTATCTATCTATCTATCTATCTATCTATCTATCTATCTATCTATCTATCTATCTATCTATCTATCTATCTATCTATCTATCTATCTATCTATCTATCTATCTATCTATCTATCTATCTATCTCTCTCTCTATCTATCTATCTATCTATCTATCTATCTATCTATCTATCTATCTATCTATCTATCTATCTATCTATCTATCTATCTATCTATCTATCTATCTATCTATCTATCTATCTATCTATCTATCTATCTATCTATCTATCTATCTATCTATCTATCTATCTATCTATCTATCTATCTGTCTGTCTGTCTGTCTGTCTGTCTGTCTATCCATCCGTCCATCCATTATCTATCTATCATCTATCTATCTATCTATCTATCTATCTATCTATCTATCTATCTATCTATCTATCTATCTATCTATCTATCTATCTATCTATCTATCTATCTATCTATCTATCTATCTATCTATCTATCTATCTATCTATCTATCTATCTATCTATCTATCTATCTATCTATCTATCTATCTATCTATCTATCTATCTATCTATCTATCTATCTATCTATCTATCTATCATCTATCTATCTATCTATCTATCTATCTATCTATCTATCTATCTATCTATCTATCTATCTATCTATCTATCTATCTATCTATCTATCTATCTATCTATCTATCTATCTATCTATCTATCTATCTATCTATCTATCTATCTATCTATCTATCTATCTATCTATCTATCTATCTATCTATCTATCATCTATCTATCTATCTATCTATCTATCTATCTCTCTCTCTATCTATCTATCTATCTATCTATCTATCTATCTATCTATCTATCTATCTATCTATCTATCTATCTATCTATCTATCTATCTATCTATCTATCTATCTATCTATCTATCTATCTATCTATCTATCTATCTATCTATCTATCTATCTATCTATCTATCTATCTATCTATCTATCACTCTCTATATCTATCTATATCTATCTATCTATCTATCATCTATCTATCTATCTATCTATCTATCTATCTATCTATCTATCTATCTATCTATCTATCTATCTATCTATCTATCTATCTATCTATCTATCTATCTATCTATCTATCACTCTCTATATCTATCTATATCTATCTATCTATCTATCATCTATCTATCTATCTATCTATCTATCTATCTATCTATCTATCTATCTATCTATCTATCTATCTATCTATCTATCTATCTATCTATCTATCTATCAATCTATCTATCTATCTATCTATCTATCTATCTATCTATCTATCTATCTATCTATCTATCTATCTATCTATCTATCTATCTGTCTGTCTGTCTGTCTGTCTGTCTATCCATCCGTCCATCCATTATCTATCTATCATCTATCTATCTATCTATCTATCTATCTATCTATCTATCTATCTATCTATCTATCTATCTATCTATCTATCTATCTATCTATCTATCTATCTATCTATCTATCTATCTATCTATCTATCTATCTATCTATCTATCTATCTATCTATCTATCTATCTATCTATCTATCTATCTATCTATCTATCTATCTATCTATCTATCTATCTATCTATCTATCTATCATCTATCTATCTATCTATCTATCTATCTATCTATCTATCTATCTATCTATCTATCTATCTATCTATCTATCTATCTATCTATCTATCTATCTATCTATCTATCTATCTATCTATCTATCTATCTATCTATCTATCTATCTATCTATCTATCTATCTATCTATCTATCTATCTATCTATCTATCTATCTATCTCTCTCTCTATCTATCTATCTATCTATCTATCTATCTATCTATCTATCTATCTATCTATCTATCTATCTATCTATCTATCTATCTATCTATCTATCTATCTATCTATCTATCTATCTATCTATCTATCTATCTATCTATCTATCTATCTATCTATCTATCTATCTATCTATCTATCTATCTATCTATCTATCTATCTATCTATCTATCTATCTGTCTGTCTGTCTGTCTGTCTGTCTGTCTATCCATCCGTCCATCCATTATCTATCTATCATCTATCTATCTATCTATCTATCTATCTATCTATCTATCTATCTATCTATCTATCTATCTATCTATCTATCTATCTATCTATCTATCTATCTATCTATCTATCTATCTATCTATCTATCTATCTATCTATCTATCTATCTATCTATCTATCTATCTATCTATCTATCTATCTATCTATCTATCTATCTATCTATCTATCTATCTATCTATCTATCTATCTATCTATCTATCTATCTATCTATCTATCTATCTATCTATCTATCATCTATCTATCTATCTATCTATCTATCTATCTATCTATCTATCTATCTATCTATCTATCTATCTATCTATCTATCTATCTATCTATCTATCTATCTATCTATCTATCTATCTATCTATCTATCTATCTATCTATCTATCTATCTATCTATCTATCTATCTATCTATCTATCTATCTATCTATCTATCTATCTATCTATCTATCTATCTATCTATCTATCATCTATCTATCTATCTATCTATCTATCTATCTATCTATCTCTCTCTCTATCTATCTATCTATCTATCTATCTATCTATCTATCTATCTATCTACCTATCTATCTATCTATCTATCTATCTATCTATCTATCTATCTATCTATCTATCTATCTATCTATCTATCTATCTATCTATCTATCTATCTATCTATCTATCTATCTATCTATCTATCTATCTATCTATCTATCTATCTATCTATCTATCTATCTATCACTCTCTATATCTATCTATATCTATCTATCTATCTATCATCTATCTATCTATCTATCTATCTATCTATCTATCTATCTATCTATCTATCTATCTATCTATCAATCTATCTATCTATCTATCTATCTATCTATCTATCTATCTATCTATCTATCTATCTATCTATCTATCTATCTATCTATCTATCTATCTATCTATCTGTCTGTCTGTCTGTCTGTCTGTCTATCCATCCGTCCATCCATTATCTATCTATCATCTATCTATCTATCTATCTATCTATCTATCTATCTATCTATCTATCTATCTATCTATCTATCTATCTATCTATCTATCTATCTATCTATCTATCTATCTATCTATCTATCTATCTATCTATCTATCTATCTATCTATCTATCTATCTATCTATCTATCTATCTATCTATCTATCTATCTATCTATCTATCTATCTAACTATCTATCTATCTATCTATCTATCTATCTATCTATCTATCTATCTATCTATCTATCTATCTATCTGTCTGTCTGTCTGTCTGTCTGTCTGTCTGTCTGTCTGTCTGTCTATCCATCCGTCCATCCATTATCTATCTATCATCTATCTATCTATCTATCTATCTATCTATCTATCTATCTATCTATCTATCTATCTATCTATCTATCTATCTATCTATCTATCTATCTATCTATCTATCTATCTATCTATCTATCTATCTATCTATCTATCTATCTATCTATCTATCTATCTATCTATCTATCTATCTATCATCTATCTATCTATCTATCTATCTATCTATCTATCTATCTATCTATCTATCTATCTATCTATCTATCTATCTATCTATCTATCTATCTATCTATCTATCTATCTATCTATCTATCTATCTATCAATCTCTATATCTATCTATATCTATCTATCTATCTATCTATCTATCTATCTATCTGTCTGTCTGTCTGTCTGTCTGTCTATCCATCTGTCCATCCATTATCTATCTATCATCTATCTATCTATCTATCTATCTATCTATCTATCTATCTATCTATCTATCTATCTATCTATCTATCTATCTATCTATCTATCTATCTATCTATCTATCTATCTATCTATCTATCTATCTATCTATCTATCTATCTATCTATCTATCTATCTATCTATCTATCTATCTATCTATCTATCTATCTATCTATCTATCTATCTATCTATCTATCTATCTATCTATCTATCTATCTATCTATCTATCTATCTATCTATCTATCTATCTATCTATCTATCTATCATCTATCTATCTATCTATCTATCTATCTATCTATCTATCTATCTATCTATCTATCTATCTATCTATCATCTATCTATCTATCTATCTATCTGTCTTTCTGTCTGTCTGTCTGTCTATCCATCCGTCCATCCATTATCTATCTATCATCTATCTATCTATCTATCGATCTATCTATCTATCTATCTATCTATCTATCTATCTATCTATCTATCTATCTATCTATCTATCTATCTATCTATCTATCTATCTATCTATCTATCTATCTATCTATCTATCTATCTATCTATCTATCTATCTATCTATCTATCTATCTATCTATCTATCTATCTATCTATCTATCTATCTATCTATCTATCTATCTAACTATCTATCTATCTATCTATCTATCTATCTATCTATCTATCTATCTGTCTGTCTGTCTGTCTGTCTGTCTGTCTGTCTGTCTGTCTATCCATCCGTCCATCCATTATCTATCTATCATCTATCTATCTATCTATCTATCTATCTATCTATCTATCTATCTATCTATCTATCTATCTATCTATCTATCTATCTATCTATCTATCTATCTATCTATCTATCTATCTATCTATCTATCTATCTATCTATCTATCTATCTATCTATCTATCTATCTATCTATCTATCTATCTATCTATCTATCTATCTATCATCTATCTATCTATCTATCTATCTATCTATCTATCTATCTATCTATCTATCTATCTATCTATCTATCTATCTATCTATCTATCTATCTATCTATCTATCTATCTATCTATCTATCTATCTATCTATCTATCTATCTATCTATCTATCTATCTATCTATCAATCTCTATATCTATCTATATCTATCTATCTATCTATCTATCTATCTATCTATCTATCTATCTATCTATCTGTCTGTCTGTCTGTCTGTCTGTCTATCCATCTGTCCATCCATTATCTATCTATCATCTATCTATCTATCTATCTATCTATCTATCTATCATCTATCTATCTATCTATCTATCTATCTATCTATCTATCTATCTATCTATCTATCTATCTATCTATCTATCTATCTATCTATCTATCTATCTATCTATCTATCTATCTATCTATCTATCTATCTATCTATCTATCTATCTATCTATCTATCTATCTATCTATCTATCTATCTATCTATCTATCTATCTATCTATCATCTATCTATCTATCTATCTATCTATCTATCTATCTATCTATCTATCTATCTATCTATCTATCTATCTATCTATCTATCTATCATCTATCTATCTATCTATCTGTCTTTCTGTCTGTCTGTCTGTCTATCCATCCGTCCATCCATTATCTATCTATCATCTATCTATCTATCTATCTATCTATCTATCTATCTATCTATCTATCTATCTATCTATCTATCTATCTATCTATCTATCTATCTATCTATCTATCTATCTATCTATCTATCTATCTATCTATCTATCTATCTATCTATCTATCTATCTATCATCTATCTATCTATCTATCTATCTATCTATCTATCTATCTATCTATCTATCTATCTATCTATCTATCTATCTATCTATCTATCTATCTATCTATCTATCTATCTATCTATCTATCTATCTATCATCTATCTATCTATCTATCTGTCTTTCTGTCTGTCTGTCTGTCTATCCATCCGTCCATCCATTATCTATCTATCATCTATCTATCTATCTATCTATCTATCTATCTATCTATCTATCTATCTATCTATCTATCTATCTATCTATCTATCTATCTATCTATCTATCTATCTATCTATCTATCTATCTATCTATCTATCTATCTATCTATCTATCTATCTATCTATCTATCTATCTATCTATCTATCTATCTATCTATCTATCTATCTATCTATCTATCTATCTATCTATCTATCTATCTATCGATTCTATCTATCTATCTATCTATCTATATATCTATCTATCTATCTATCTATCTATCTATCTATCTATCTATCTATCTATCTATCTATCTATCTATCTATCTATCTATCTATCTATCATCTATCTATCTATCTATCTATCTATCTGTCTGTCTGTCTGTCTGTCTGTCTGTCTGTCTGTCTGTCTATCCATCCGTCCATCCATTATCTATCTATCATCTATCTATCTATCTATCTATCTATCTATCTATCTATCTATCTATCTATCTATCTATCTATCTATCTATCTATCTATCTATCTATCTATCTATCTATCTATCTATCTATCTATCTATCTGTCTGTCTGTCTGTCTGTCTGTCTGTCTGTCTGTCCATCCGTCCATCCATTATCTATCTATCATCTATCTATCTATCTATCTATCTATATATCTATCTATCTATCTATCTATCTATCTATCTATCTATCTATCTATCTATCTATCTATCTATCTATCTATCTATCTATCTATCTATCTATCTATCTATCTGTCTGTCTGTCTGTCTGTCTGTCTGTCTATCCATCCGTCCATCCATTATCTATCTATCATCTATCTATCTATCTATCTATCTATCTATCTATCTATCTATCTATCTATCTATCTATCTATCTATCTATCTATCTATCTATCTATCTATCTATCTATCTATCTATCTATCTATCTATCTATCTATCTATCTATCTATCTATCTATCTATCTATCTATCTATCTATCTATCTATCTATCTATCTATCTATCTATCTATCTATCTATCTATCTATCTATCTATCTATCTATCTATCTATCTATCTATCTATCTATCTATCTATCTATCTATCTATCTATCTATCATCTATCTATCTATCTATCTATCTATCTATCTATCTATCTATCTATCTATCTATCTATCTATCTATCTATCTATCTATCTATCTATCTATCTATCTATCTATCATCTATCTATCTATCTATCTATCTATCTATCTATCTATCTATCTATCTATCTATCTATCTATCTATCTATCTATCTATCTATCTATCTATCTATCTATCTATCTATCTCTCTCTCTATCTATCTATCTATCTATCTATCTATCTATCTATCTATCTATCTATCTATCTATCTATCTATCTATCTATCTATCTATCTATCTATCTATCTATCTATCTATCTATCTATCTATCTATCTATCTATCTATCTATCTATCTATCTATCTGTCTGTCTGTCTGTCTGTCTGTCTGTCTATCCATCCGTCCATCCATTATCTATCTATCATCTATCTATCTATCTATCTATCTATCTATCTATCTATCTATCTATCTATCTATCTATCTATCTATCTATCTATCTATCTATCTATCTATCTATCTATCTATCTATCTATCTATCTATCTATCTATCTATCTATCTATCTATCTATCTATCTATCTATCTATCTATCTATCTATCTATCTATCTATCTATCTATCTATCTATCTATCTATCTATCTATCTATCTATCTATCTATCTATCTATCTATCTATCTATCATCTATCTATCTATCTATCTATCTATCTATCTATCTATCTATCTATCTATCTATCTATCTATCTATCATCTATCTATCTATCTATCTATCTATCTATCTATCTATCTATCTATCTATCTATCTATCTATCTATCTATCTATCTATCTATCTATCTATCTATCTATCTATCTATCTATCTATCTATCTATCTATCTATCTATCTATCTATCTATCTATCTATCTATCTATCTATCTATCTATCTCTCTCTCTCTCTCTCTATCTATCTATCTATCTATCTATCTATCTATCTATCTATCTATCTATCTATCTATCTATCTATCTATCTATCTATCTATCTATCTATCTATCTATCTATCTATCTATCTATCTATCTATCTATCTATCTATCTATCTATCTATCTATCTATCTATCTATCTATCTATCTATCTATCTATCTATCTATCTATCTATCTATCTATCTATCTATCACTCTCTATATCTATCTATATCTATCTATCTATCTATCATCTATCTATCTATCTATCTATCTATCTATCTATCTATCTATCTATCTATCTATCTATCTATCTATCAATCTATCTATCTATCTATCTATCTATCTATCTATCTATCTATCTATCTATCTATCTATCTGTCTGTCTGTCTGTCTGTCTGTCTATCCATCCGTCCATCCATTATCTATCTATCATCTATCTATCTATCTATCTATCTATCTATCTATCTATCTATCTATCTATCTATCTATCTATCTATCTATCTATCTATCTATCTATCTATCTATCTATCTATCTATCTATCTATCTATCTATCTATCTATCTATCTATCTATCTATCTATCATCTATCTATCTATCTATCTATCTATCTATCTATCTATCTATCTATCTATCTATCTATCTATCTATCTATCTATCTATCTATCTATCTATCTATCTATCTATCTATCTATCTATCTATCTATCTATCTATCTATCTATCTATCTATCTATCTATCTATCTATCTATCTATCTATCTATCTATCTATCTCTCTCTCTATCTATCTATCTATCTATCTATCTATCTATCTATCTATCTATCTATCTATCTATCTATCTATCTATCTATCTATCTATCTATCTATCTATCTATCTATCTATCTATCTATCTATCTATCTATCTATCTATCTATCTATCTATCTATCTATCTATCTATCTATCTATCTATCTATCTATCTATCTGTCTGTCTGTCTGTCTGTCTGTCTGTCTATCCATCCGTCCATCCATTATCTATCTATCATCTATCATCTATCTATCTATCTATCTATCTATCTATCTATCTATCTATCTATCTATCTATCTATCTATCTATCTATCTATCTATCTATCTATCTATCTATCTATCTATCTATCTATCTATCTATCTATCTATCTATCTATCTATCTATCTATCTATCTATCTATCTATCTATCTATCTATCTATCTATCTATCTATCTATCTATCTATCTATCTATCTATCTATCTATCTATCTATCTATCTATCTATCTATCTATCTATCTATCTATCTATCTATCTATCTATCTATCTATCTATCTATCTATCTATCTATCTATCTATCTATCTATCTATCTATCTATCTATCTATCTATCTATCTATCTATCTATCTATCTATCTATCTATCTATCTATCTATCTATCTATCTATCTATCTATCTATCTATCTATCTATCTATCTATCTATCTATCTATCTATCTATCTATCTATCTATCTATCTATCTATCTATCTATCTATCTATCTATCTATCTATCTATCTATATATCTATCATCTATCTATCTATCTATCTATCTATCTATCTCTCTCTCTATCTATCTATCTATCTATCTATCTATCTATCTATCTATCTATCTATCTATCTATCTATCTATCTATCTATCTATCTATCTATCTATCTATCTATCTATCTATCTATCTATCTATCTATCTATCTATCTATCTATCTATCTATCTATCTATCTATCACTCTCTATATCTATCTATATCTATCTATCTATCTATCATCTATCTATCTATCTATCTATCTATCTATCTATCTATCTATCTATCTATCTATCTATCTATCAATCTATCTATCTATCTATCTATCTATCTATCTATCTATCTATCTATCTATCTATCTATCTATCTATCTATCTATCTATCTATCTATCTGTCTGTCTGTCTGTCTGTCTGTCTATCCATCCGTCCATCCATTATCTATCTATCATCTATCTATCTATCTATCTATCTATCTATCTATCTATCTATCTATCTATCTATCTATCTATCTATCTATCTATCTATCTATCTATCTATCTATCTATCTATCTATCTATCTATCTATCTATCTATCTATCTATCTATCTATCTATCTATCTATCTATCTATCTATCTATCTATCTATCTATCTATCTATCTATCTATCTATCTAACTATCTATCTATCTATCTATCTATCTATCTATCTATCTATCTATCTATCTATCTATCTATCTGTCTGTCTGTCTGTCTGTCTGTCTGTCTGTCTGTCTGTCTGTCTATCCATCCGTCCATCCATTATCTATCTATCATCTATCTATCTATCTATCTATCTATCTATCTATCTATCTATCTATCTATCTATCTATCTATCTATCTATCTATCTATCTATCTATCTATCTATCTATCTATCTATCTATCTATCTATCTATCTATCTATCTATCTATCTATCTATCTATCTATCTATCTATCTATCATCTATCTATCTATCTATCTATCTATCTATCTATCTATCTATCTATCTATCTATCTATCTATCTATCTATCTATCTATCTATCTATCTATCTATCTATCTATCTATCTATCTATCTATCTATCTATCTATCAATCTCTATATCTATCTATATCTATCTATCTATCTATCTATCTATCTATCTATCTGTCTGTCTGTCTGTCTGTCTGTCTATCCATCTGTCCATCCATTATCTATCTATCATCTATCTATCTATCTATCTATCTATCTATCTATCTATCTATCTATCTATCTATCTATCTATCTATCTATCTATCTATCTATCTATCTATCTATCTATCTATCTATCTATCTATCTATCTATCTATCTATCTATCTATCTATCTATCTATCTATCTATCTATCTATCTATCTATCTATCTATCTATCTATCTATCTATCTATCTATCTATCTATCTATCTATCTATCTATCTATCTATCTATCTATCTATCTATCTATCTATCTATCTATCTATCTATCTATCTATCTATCTATCTATCTATCTATCTATCTATCTATCTATCATCTATCTATCTATCTATCTGTCTTTCTGTCTGTCTGTCTGTCTATCCATCCGTCCATCCATTATCTATCTATCATCTATCTATCTATCTATCGATCTATCTATCTATCTATCTATCTATCTATCTATCTATCTATCTATCTATCTATCTATCTATCTATCTATCTATCTATCTATCTATCTATCTATCTATCTATCTATCTATCTATCTATCTATCTATCTATCTATCTATCTATCTATCTATCTATCTATCTATCTATCTATCTATCTATCTATCTATCTATCTATCTATCTATCTATCTATCTATCTATCTATCTATCTATCTATCTATCTATCTATCTATCTATCTATCTATCTATCTATCGATTCTATCTATCTATCTATCTATATATATCTATCTTTCTATCTATCTATCTATCTATCTATCTATCTATCTATCTATCTATCTATCTATCTATCTATCTATCTATCTATCTATCTATCTATCTATCTATCTATCTATCTATCTGTCTGTCTGTCTGTCTGTCTGTCTGTCTGTCTGTCTGTCTGTCTATCCATCCGTCCATCCATTATCTATCTATCATCTATCTATCTATCTATCTATCTATCTATCTATCTATCTATCTATCTATCTATCTATCTATCTATCTATCTATCTATCTATCTATCTATCTATCTATCTATCTATCTATCTATCTATCTATCTATCTATCTATCTATCTATCTATCTGTCTGTCTGTCTGTCTGTCTGTCTATCCATCCGTCCATCCATTATCTATCTATCATCTATCTATCTATCTATCTATCTATCTATCTATCTATCTATCTATCTATCTATCTATCTATCTATCTATCTATCTATCTATCTATCTATCTATCTATCTATCTATCTATCTATCTATCTATCTATCTATCTATCTATCTATCTATCTATCTATCTATCTATCTATCTATCTATCTATCTATCTATCTATCTATCTATCTATCTATCTATCTATCTATCTATCTATCTATCTATCTATCTATCTATCTATCTATCTATCTATCTATCTATCTATCTATCTATCTATCTATCTATCTATCTATCTATCTATCTATCTATCTATCTATCTATCTATCTATCTATCTATCTATCTATCTATCTATCTATCTATCTATCTATCTATCTATCTATCTATCTCTCTCTCTATCTATCTATCTATCTATCTATCTATCTATCTATCTATCTATCTATCTATCTATCTATCTATCTATCTATCTATCTATCTATCTATCTATCTATCTATCTATCTATCTATCTATCTATCTATCTATCTATCTATCTATCTATCTATCTATCTATCTATCTATCTATCTATCTATCTATCTATCTATCTATCTATCTATCACTCTCTATATCTATCTATATCTATCTATCTATCATCTATCTATCTATCTATCTATCTATCTATCTATCTATCTATCTATCTATCTATCTATCTATCTATCTATCTATCTATCTATCTATCTGTCTGTCTGTCTGTCTGTCTGTCTATCCATCCGTCCATCCATTATCTATCTATCATCTATCTATCTATCTATCTATCTATCTATCTATCTATCTATCTATCTATCTATCTATCTATCTATCTATCTATCTATCTATCTATCTATCTATCTATCTATCTATCTATCTGTCTGTCTGTCTGTCTGTCTGTCTGTCTGTCTGTCTGTCTATCCATCCGTCCATCCATTATCTATCTATCATCTATCTATCTATCTATCTATCTATCTATCTATCTATCTATCTATCTATCTATCTATCTATCTATCTATCTATCTATCTATCTATCTATCTATCTATCTATCTATCTATCTATCTATCTATCTATCTATCTATCTATCTATCTATCTATCTATCTATCTATCTATCTATCTATCTATCTATCTATCTATCTATCTATCTATCTATCTATCTATCTATCTATCTATCTATCTATCTATCTATCTATCTATCTATCATCTATCTATCTATCTATCTATCTATCTATCTATCTATCTATCTATCTATCTATCTATCTATCTATCTATCTATCTATCTATCTATCTATCTATCTATCTATCTATCTATCTATCTATCTATCTATCTATCTATCTATCTATCTATCTGTCTGTCTGTCTGTCTGTCTGTCTGTCTGTCTGTCTGTCTGTCTATCCATCCGTCCATCCATTATCTATCTATCATCTATCTATCTATCTATCTATCTATCTATCTATCTATCTATCTATCTATCTATCTATCTATCTATCTATCTATCTATCTATCTATCTATCTATCTATCTATCTATCTATCTATCTATCTATCTATCTATCTATCTATCTATCTATCTATCTATCTATCTATCTATCTATCTATCTATCTATCTATCTATCTATCTATCTATCTATCTATCTATCTATCTATCTATCTATCTATCTATCTGTCTGTCTGTCTGTCTGTCTGTCTGTCTATCCATCCGTCCATCCATTATCTATCTATCATCTATCTATCTATCTATCTATCTATCTATCTATCTATCTATCTATCTATCTATCTATCTATCTATCTATCTATCTATCTATCTATCTATCTATCTATCTATCTATCTATCTATCTATCTATCTATCTATCTATCTATCTATCTATCTATCTATCTATCTATCTATCTATCTATCTATCTATCTATCTATCTATCTATCTATCTATCTATCTATCTATCTATCTATCTATCTATCTATCTATCTATCATCTATCTATCTATCTATCTATCTATCTATCTATCTATCTATCTATCTATCTATCTATCTATCTATCTATCTATCTATCTATCTATCTATCTATCTATCTATCTATCTATCTATCTATCTATCTATCTATCTATCTATCTATCTATCTATCTATCTATCTATCTATCTATCATCTATCTATCTATCTATCTATCTA
>NC_091751.1:2229931-2274931 GCF_043380555.1 Nothobranchius furzeri | reverse complement strand
GCAGAACTCCTTCAGTCGTGTGTTATTTGTGAAGATAAAACAATGTTTGCAAAGTGAATGGAGGGAGTGGAAGAGTCATGCTGTTGTTATATATCATGAATATTAATGGGTAGGACTCGAAATCCTGCCATTTTCTGCTGCTCAACTCCTCTCCTTAACTCCCATGTGACCTTGCAGCTCTCCGGCGATCTCTCGGGACCAGACACACGGGACTCAGCTGCAGCCACTCCCAACAGGAAGGGAAGCGCTGCCGATTCAGCTAGTAGTGAAGTACCTGTGACTTGGCCTACGATTGCCTGAGAGATCCTGCGATTGTTCAGAAAAGTTTTGATCTCCTCCTTCACCAGGTTGCTGTCTCTTCTGTGAACGACACAAAACACACAAGGGGTTAAACATCAGCCTCTGCTCCGACTAACCTTATTCACTCGTGATGCTCTCCTCTAGTCTTCCCCAAACACCTGACCTGAATTAACTCAACTACAATGGTGAAGAATCAGCCTACGCCTCAGGGGACGCACGCTGTAATTATCTGATATTATAATAGTTTCTCATCCTCTCTCCCCGTCATCCCAGTACATCCTCACCCGACACCTGCATCTCCCTGATGATGCTCACCTCATGTACTCCTCCACTTTTTCTTCCAGGTCCCAGTCGTCCTCCCCCATCATGTCGTAGCTGAACGACCGCTGAACCACAGCGCTGGGAGGGTAAAGCGGCGGGGGCGAAGCCTCGTAGCTGTTACTGGGAGACAGCGTGGCGCAGTCCAGGCCAGAGGTCTGCGTGGTGGCCGAGGCCAACGAGAGTGAGGATGCTGACGACGAGGACGACGATGGGGCTGGCGCGGTCGTGGCAGTGGCGGTGTTGGAAGTGGCAGCGTGAGAGTCACAGGGGGGCGGGCGATGATCCGGGTCCAGCCTCTCCAGGGACTCCAAAGCATGGATGATCTGCGGTTTGGTCATGCCAGAGAGACGCAGCCGCTGCAGAAGGTCGATCTGCTCGATGGTGTAGCGGGGCTCCACTTCGCAGCACTTCATTGTAGGATCTGTGCGCACGATGTGAGCATGCATACTTGGTCAAAAGTGAAATTGAGTGAAAGACATGATCGGCTCAGATGAGTTAACTCCTCACCAAATAAGACCTCACCAAGTGTCATCAGGCAGATGTGGCTATATTTATCTCTGCTCAAAGCCCAACAAAGGATTATTATTAGATGGAATAAATAATAGACGCAGAAATCAAACACCAAACTAAAGATAGATGACTTCTATCTTTAAAAAGCAAGTCTGACTAAATGATTCACACACACACACACACACACACACACACACACACACACACACACACACACACAGGACGGGTTTATAGAAGTCCACTGAGGAGGAAGAGGCTGCATCTCTCTCTGACCAACCCGTGGGTCATTCAAAGTTCTGGCACCCTTACAGACGCTTGGCACCGCTTGGCACGGACACGTGGGGCTAACCTTGGGCAACTTGTCCAGGGTGGAACTGAAGATCAGCTTAGCATGCATAAGTTAGAACCAGGTCCCATCGGCATAATATCCATTACTTATTCAACCTGTTTCTGGGTGGAAATCGCAACAACCTCATTCAGCTGCAAAGGCACAACCTCATAAATAAAAAACCCTCAACAAAAATGCTAAATCTGCTCAGTACTTATCACATTATCGCTCCTTTTTAAATGCATCTGCTGGAAAACTGAGATTAGCTAGCTCTAAATGGTCGATCTTATAAAAACAAACCATTTTCCTCCTCTGTGGCTGCAGATCGAATCGATTATCTGTCCTAAAGATGAAGAAGGCAGCTCCCCTCTTCTCTAACGTTGTCTCACCTGACGGAGGGGGCGACATGGACGGGCGTCCCGGGAGTGGCTCAGCCCGCGGGGTCGCAGTGGGGACGCACCACTGTCGCATGGCTCAGCTCGGCTGGACCCTACGGAGTCGGACGGGAGGCTCGCCGCAGTGTGCTGCGGACGGTTAAGCGGTCCCTTTTAGCATGCTGCCTGACAACCCATCAGCGGCAGATGACTCGCATAGAAGGCTGTGTTACCGAGGTGACCTCTGGTCGGTTCCCTTAAGCAGATAATAAATAAATAAAACTAAACTCCCATCGATAGTTGCGGTCTTGAGAAACAGTCCGAGATTTAATAAAACGGAAATAACGCGTGCACTTTGCAAAATAAACATGCGTCGTGGCATCCCGTGATCGAAAACTAAAAGTCATACATAAATATCCATAGTGAAGATAATTTCCTGTGAGGATGTGGATTAAAAATAATATTTTCGAGATGAAAGTTACAATTACATTGAACGATACTTCCAAATAATGAATGTTTTAAGAGTTCGTTTTAATTAGCCATGCGCCGTGCTTTTATTTTGAAGGAAAACGGAAACAGTACTAACATGTTTGGCTAACTTGACCCTGCTATCTCTCGGCTAACTACCTGATTAAAACTCAGACTTCGCGGTTAAAGTGTGACAACAGCGGTATTCCAAACGAGCTGATATTAATGAGCATTTCCGCGGTTCAGCTTGACTGCCAGCAAACGCGTCGCAGCGTGAAAACATCAAATCCTAACGACTTAGCTTCCTAGCTAGCTAACGTAGCTAAAGGCCAGCTCCGAGATTGTCCCACCACGGAAGCCACTCTCTTACCTCCCGTTCCCGGGAAAGACCGCTGCAGTCAACTGAACGGACCAGGGATACTTCAAACTATTTGGAGTTCAGCGGTCTACCTCACCTCTGTCCAGAAAACCACTCCGTAGTCCAAAGACAGAAGGTCCACTAACGAGTTCAAGGCAAATGATGCTGGGTCATGTTGCAGAAAATGCAAAATATTACAAAAGTCGGTCTCAATTTGCGACCCTGTATGTGCTGGTGGTATGGAAGCCCGTTTCTGCCACTCTGATTAAAATTAAATAATCTCTATCTCATTATTGTGACTTAGCTATTTCATAATAATGAGATGGTAATCCCATAATTATGATTTAGTTATAATAAGATAGTCACTCATAATTATGACTTTTCTACTCCATAATAATGAGACAGTATATCATAATTATGACTTAGTTATATTTTAATGATGAGATAGTATCTCGTCATTTTATATAGTTATCTCATAATAAGGAGATGGTAATCCCATGACTTAGTTATCTTATAATAATGAGATAGTCACTCATAATAATGACTAAGCTATTTGACAGTATATTGTAATAACGTAAAAATTTTATCCGGTGGCGGTTTTACCGTTAGGCATAGGTCGGCAGCCGCCTGGGGCCCCCTTATGTTGGGGGCCCCTAGCCCTGACTGCTGGCACCCCTCTGTTAATGCCACAATGGACTATTCCTTTAAAGAGCAAGTAACGTCTAAATTAACTTTTTTTTTGCTGATGAACTGTATAAATGAGTGTCTAATAGTGTTTTAAATGTGTGTGTTCATTATTTTAGCATTTTGGTGCATTTTCTTTAAAAATTAAAAATTCTGCCTAAATACCACAGTATAGCGCCACCTTCAGCTTAAAACATAGAATTTGACTCATTTTGAATAAATTTTAGCCAATGGCTAAAGAGTAAGATACTACGTAAACCAGTAGAGTACTACGTAGCAGCTCTGTGTCAAAGTTATAAAGCAACAAGCGTCTCGGCCACGCCTTGTGGCGAGTTGGGAGTTGGATTTGCAAGCGAGTGTAGGAGGTTAGCCGTAGTTCAGCATTAGCATATAGCATTAGCATATCCTAGTCTTTAGCGTAGCCTTTAGTGTTATACATACTTATTTAGTGTTAGCTTGGCTGTTGGATAGTGTAGTTTAGTTAGTGTTTGGCTGTTAGTGTTATTAGGAAAGTAGTTCAGGTTTAGTGCTCCATATCGTGTTAGTATGGTGAGAAGGTGTAGTGTAGTATGGTTGCGGTGGCTCTGTGGGGTTGTACTCCTTTCCGCTGGACTTAGAAATTAGGCGCCAGCGGTTGCGTGTCTGGAAAACATTCAGCTCCCGCCTGGTGCTGTAGTTTGCAACCAGCATTTTACCCGCGATTCTGCACGTCTCCGTTCCAAGAGGGAGGCTGTGCCCACCGTGGCTCTTCAGCGATTTAGATGCAGCCCACCGACTCTGCTCCCCCACCACGGCGGGCTCCAGTCTGAGGTGAGTACGCTAAATAAAAGTTTTAACATCTTCTAAAGACAATTCTCTTCCTAAATGCAAAGTTTGAGAGACGTGGTTCACTCCGTTTAGCTAATATCAGCCTGCACTGCCTTCGGGCTGATTTGTCAAGTTCACAAAATGTGCAACGGGATGTAAGGTTAGAATCAGCGGTGAATCGGAACATATCTCAAAGCCCTGGCCGACAAAATGGTCCACATGACTGTCAGGCTCAGAGAAAATTCGGGTTGTTTTTGTGTCAGTCGGTAATTCTGCAACAGTGTCTCTAACTGACGCAGCACTAGTTGACAGACATCATTACAGCGTGACCCGGTTCCGTGAGGAATTCTGTTCAGGAGGTCGCATTTCAGGCTCTCCACATCATATGTGACTGGCTTTTACGTTATAATAACGATCACACACTAGGAATTTTATAAAGCGCCTATATAGGACAGTTTCTTTTGTATATTTTCTGACTTTATAAACTCCAACAACAATGTGCTTCTATTTTTTTTTCAGGCTAAATCTACCCAAGACACTGGCTGTCAGACTGATTTAGTAATCTGCAAGAATGCACTTGTCCAGGCTGACATGAAGCCTTACCCGTAGCAAAGGTGAATTATTTTTAATAATCTTCTATGTAAACATTTTATTACCTTCTAGTTTTAATTTGTTTTACAGATTGTTACACGTGATTTTATGCTCTTTTAAACATTTATAAATGTGCTGCTTCTTTGTTTTTTATAGAGCTCACAGCCTCAGTGTGTCTGGTGACACAGGGACCATGACGGAAATTCATCTTCCAGAAAGTCCCAGAGCAGCGTCCACACCCCTGAAAAGACCAAGATGTGAGGTGTCTGCTGTTGATTCCAGCTTCCACCTCAGTGACAGTGCAAGCTCAGTGAACTGTTCAAGGTAAAAAAATTAAAACATTTCTGAATTTTTAAGATATTAACAATTAAATAAGTATGTGATTACATCATGACATCATGAAGGAGGCTACTGATTCTGCCCCTGTGACACTTGGTGGTGACGTGTGAGCTGATTCACCTGGTAAATAACTTTTACATTAAATATTTTGTTTTTGCTATCAAAAGTAAATTAACTAATAACCTGCATTATTGCAGGACACTCAGCAAAATATGGACTCTACACCATGAAGCAGGCACACGTTAATACTCTATAAGAGCACATAAGGTGAGCAACACCACAGATTATTGTTATTACTGTACACTGTCCTGGATTTGTTTTCTTTCTGCATCTCATCATTAGCCTGGCTGATCACCTGATAACTCCTGTCATCTGGTTATGACAGCATGAGGACGTCCTCACACACCTGTAACCTATCAGCTCATCTGGCAGAATAGAGAGAGAAGAGACAACACCACATCTCCTGTTCCTGGAAAGCCTTCAGCCATCCTTCGATGACTGAGAACCTCCATCAGCTCTGTCTCCTGTCTGCCTACAATTATTATAATAAAAATTGTGTTTGACAAGTTTTTTGTGCTGCCAAATGTCTCATTTTGACTCCAGTTTTGATATTTTAATGGATATTTATAAATTACATTAATTGAATTATCACATTGTTGCATGATTAACTAGCTCTATTGTGATGAATTAAACTAGCACCTCACTGTTAAAAGCTCATTTTAATTTCAAGCATGTTTAAGTATTTATGGACATGAACAAAAACAGGAAATATATAAATTGAGATTTATTTAATTAATATAACAAATAAGGGTGAATGAGTCAATGAAAGGCACATTCTTCTGGAAGCTCCTGATCCTGACGACACCAGCAGGAGACCACCTGCAGACACCAGAGGACCTAGAACCAAGAGAGCAGCTGTTATCAGTAAACAAATAATGAAATCAGGGCAGTTTTAGTGGGCTGAACACATTACAGAATAATTTTCTCATGGGGTAGTTTCATAACTTTCTGCAGCAGATTGTAACTTGAGCCCAGGGCTCCTGGAGAGCTGCTATCCAGCACGTTTCAGTGGATTTTCCTGCTTTAACAGGTTAGATTAGCTGTTAAGCAGCTCAGCTATTTGTTGCTGATTAAAACCAGGTGTGTTGATGCAGATAAATCTCTAAAACATGCTGAATACTAGCTCTCGGGCCGTGGAGCAAAACCCTGCAGCTAATCTGATGCTATGGCTAACGGCTACTTACCATTCAGAGACGGTTCTGTTGGGTCGGTTCTGGGAGTTTCAGGCAACTCACAAGCTCAAAACAATAAGGCTCAGGTCCGCTTGTCTCCTCCAAATAGACTTGGTCCCTTTCTTCTCGAGTGTCTGGGTAAGGAGGGGGAGAAATGTCCTCCACTTCTAATGACTGCTCAGAGAGAAGGGAGCTAGCATCGTCTGGTTAGCCGTCGTCTTCATCACTGCCATGGCTCCACCCTCTTAGTCCTCCAGGCAACGCCTACTAATGTTGCATTTTTTAAAATTGATACGTGGGTGGAGAAGGACTCCGAGGCACACTTTACCTGCTCTTTAAGAAGTCTGATGCATAAACAGGAAGTGATTGGTAGTGTCACGTTTAGGAGCAGGAGGTTAGGACCCAAGATGCAGAACCCAGGATGACAAGAGACAGGAGTGGGTATGTAAGTAAAAATCCTTTATTTGGAGGAAGAACAAAAATAAATCCAAACGGCAGGGAGCCAAAATCCAAAAATCCAGGGAGTCGAAAAACACAAGAGAAATGAGCAGACTGACAGAATAAATAACGCTGACAAACAACAATGGACCGACAAGAACAATGAGACAAGGAGGGCTTATATAGACAGGGAGGAGCAATTAGGGAAACAGGAAGCAGGTGTGTGGAGTGAGGCTGGAGGGAAGGCAGTTGACAACAATTATCTGGATGGGAAAGAGAACCAGTGGAGGGCAGATAAACCTGACACTATATAAAACACAAAACTAAACCTAAAGACTAAGGGAAGAACTCACACAAATACATACACATACTGACACACACAAACTATGAACTGGGGAACAAGAGGCTGGGGCTACAACTTAAGACACACAACAGAGATGCAGACAAAGGACACATGAGGGCGCTAAGAGAACACAAAAGGGAATCCAGAGAGGGATGGAGAAACATTAGGAGACACATGGGGAAAGATGCAGACAAAGGACACATGAGGGCGCCATGAAACACAAAAGGGGAATCTAAAGAGGGATGGAGGCCATAAGGAGACGCATGGGGAAGACACTTACGCAGACCATGACAGGTAGTCATTCCAGTCCAATCCAGTTGGTGACAGTAATCCACCAAATTGTTGTTTGCCATGTGCCACAAATAAGAAGAAGAAGAGAAAGCAGAAAAAGACAGGTGGGAGCGTTTGTAACAAACTCGAAACAGTAGTCAAAACATTAAGCATGAAATGGAGTTATTTTTTTTCCAATAAGAGAAAGAAGCAGCATGCTTTAAAAAAGCTTTTATCTTCACTTCCAAAAGTGACATTGTTTTTCTGTGTAAACATCAAAAGGAAGCAGAAAATGAAAGACAATGGAAAATGTTTAAAGGGAGGAAAACATGGACCAAAATGGAAAATAGAAAAAAAAAGAAAGGCAAAAGCGCAGGACCACTGACAGGAAGAAGAAAGCAGAGCAAATATTGAAGGCTCTCAAAGGGAGGGAAAGACAGGAAAAGGAGGAGGACTAATACAAAGTGAAAATTACTCATGTTAGAAGAGGGTAGAGTGTCACAAATCCAGTTAAAGATAAGATTGTTGAAAATTTAGTGTAAGGGGGCCCCATGTCTGTATTCGCCTTGGGCCCCCAAATTGCTAAATCCGCCACTGACTTTAATGATGAGAAGGTTTGGTGTCATGTTCCTGGGAAGGTGTTTAACCCACGACATGAAGAACCATCACAGGACAAAGGCAGAAAGTTCAAACAATGATTTATTAACCCTAACTAAAAGTGTCCTGGAGATATCCAAGTGTGAAGTAGTCGGCAAGAGTCCAAAAGCCAGCAGGGAGGGCAAACAGTGTGACGGGGTACGTCCAGGAGAGGGAGCCAGATGATGGCGGCAGAGGGCAAGTGAAGCTGGAGGAGAGGTGAACCTTGAGTGTGTAATCCAGGCGGGTTATGGTGACTTCCAGGTAGGTACATCCATCTGTGGTTCAGCGATTCCAAGTATCCTGAAGATGAAACAGACTTGAGTCCAAACACCAAAATATCCAAGCACAAAAAACCAGATAAATCCAAAAACTGTGACAGCACAAATGTCTGAGCAGAGACCAAGTAAAACCTAGTACTGAGTGGCAAGATTCTACCGTGAGTAGTTAATCATCCAGCGATGTGAAGTGGTTCCCTCTCCTCTTAAATAGAGCTCTGCTGCGGTTGATTAGAGGATCTGCAGCTGCCGCTGATCGGTAATGCCCCACAGCTGGTGAGTGCCCTCTCCTGGAATGACAGTCTTACAAAGATGTTGTGGAGAAGAGGGAGTACTCACCCTGTCACACAACAATGCCCCCCCCCCTCAACGGACGCCACCTGGCGTCCTAGCAACCGACTCCTCGTAGTCCCGAATGAGGGAATGGTCCACGATGAAGGAGCGCGGGACCCAGGAGAGTTCCTCTGGGCCGTACCCCTCCCAGTCGACCAGGTACTGGACCCCACGACCACGGGGTCGGGAGTCGAGGATCCGCCGGACTGAGTAGACCAGTCCCCCCTTGTAGAGCCGGGCCGGCGGCGGAGGCGCAGGAGCAGGGCAAAGAGGACTGGAACCAACGGGTTTAACCAAGGAAATGTGAAATACAGGGTGTACCTTCATATTCCTGGGGAGGTCCAGCCGAACCGTGGTGGGAGTAGGCGTGTCCAGGACCCTGAATGGGGCCGATGAACCTAGGAGTGAGCTTCCTAGAGGAGGCCTTTAGCGGGATGTCCTGGGAAGACAGCCAAACATCCTGACCAGGAGAGTACAGCGGGGCGGGGCGCCGGTGTCGGTCTGCCAGCTGCTTGTTCCTGGCGGCAGTGCGCTCCAAAGCCGCCCGGGTAGAGGCCCATGCCCGTCTGGCCCCCCTGAGAAACTGCGGGATGGAGACTGAAGCCGAGGACTGCTGTGGAAACAGTGAGGGTTGGTAACCCAGAGACGCCTCAAATGGTGACTGACCGGTGGAGGTGGATACATGGCAGTTGTGAGCATACTCGATCCATGCTAAATGTGTGCTCCAGGTGTTGGGCTGGGAGGAGCAGACACAACGCAGCATGGCACCCAGCTCTTGGTTTAACCGCTCACACTGCCCATTAGTCTGAGGATGGTGGCCGGAGGTGAGGGCGACCTTGGCGCCCAGGGCTTCTGCGAACTCCATCCAGACCCGAGCCACGAATTGGGGACCCCGGTCAGGCAGAATCTCCGTGGGAATACCATGCAGCCTAAAAACATGCTTCACAAGGAGTTTGGCAGTAACAGTGGAGGAGGGAAGGCCTTTAAGAGGCACCAAATGACATGCTTTAGAAAACCTGTCAACCACAGACATGATACATGTGAAGCCCTGAGATTCTGGAAGACCTACAACAAAATCAAGCGCTATATGCGACCAGGGACGTGACGGATTAGGAAGGGGACAGAGGAGCCCAGCTGGGGCTCGGTGGTCTCCCTTTTGCTGAGCGCACACATGACAAGCTGAAATATAGTTCTTAATGTCTATATACAGGTGCTGGCCAGTAAATTAGAATATCATCAAAAGGTTGAAAATATTTCAGTAATTCCATTCAAAACGTGAAACTTGTACATTATATTCATGCAATGCACACAGACCAATGTATTTCCAATGTTCATTACATTTAAATTTGATATTCATAAGTGACAACTAATGAAAACTCCAAATTTGGTATCTCAAAAAATTAGAATATTCTGAAAAGGCTGAATATAGAAGACACCTGCTGCCACTCTAATCAGCTGATTTACTCAAAACACCTGCAAAGGCCTTTAAAAGGTCCCTCAGTCTTGTTTTGAAGGCACCACAATCATGGGGAAGACTTCTGACTTAACAGCTGTCCAAAAGACAATCATTGACACCTTGCACAAGGAGGGCAAGACACAAAAGGTGATTGCTAAAGAAGCTGGCTGTTCGCAGAGCTCTGTGTCCAAGCACATTAACAGACAGGCGAAGGGACGGAAAAAATGTGGTAGAAAAAAGTGTACAAGCTCTAGGGATAACCGCACCCTGCAGAGAATTGTGACGACAAACCCATTCAAAAATGTGGGGGAGATCCACAAAGAGTGGACTGCAGCTGGAGTCAGCGCTTCAAGAACCACCACGAGGAGACTCATGAAAGACATGGGATTCAGGTGTCGCATTCCGTGTGTCAAGCCACTCTTGAACAAGAAACAGCGCAAGAAGCGTCTCGCCTGGGCCAAGGACAAAAAGGACTGGACTGATGCTGAGTGGTCCAAAGTTATGTTTTCTGATGAAAGCAAGTTCTGCATTTCCTTTGGAAATCAAGGACCCAGAGTCTGGAGGAAGAGCGGAGAAGCACAGAATCCACGTTGCATGAGGTCCAGTGTAAAGTTTCCACCGTCAGTGATGGTGTGGGGTGCCATGTCATCTGCCGGTGTTGGCCCACTCTGTTTCCTGAGGTCCAGGGTCAATGCAGCCGTCTACCAGGAAGTTTTAGAGCACTTCATGCTTCCTGCTGCTGACCAACTTTATGGGGATGCAGACTTCACCTTTCAACAGGACTTGGCACCTGCACACAGTGCCAAAACCACCAGCACCTGGTTCAAGGACCATGGTATCCCTGTCCTTGATTGGCCAGCAAACTCGCCTGACCTTAACCCCATAGAAAATCTATGGGGTATTGTGAAGCGGAGGATGCAATACGCTAGACCCAACAATGCAGAGGAGCTGAAGACGACTATCAGAGCAACCTGGCCTCTCATAACACCTGAGCAGTGCCACAGACTGATCGAGTCCATGCCACGCCGCATTACTGCAGTTATTGAGGCAAAAGGAGCCCCGACTAAGTATTGAGTGCTATACATGCACATTCTTTTCATGTTCATTCTTTTCAGTTGGCCAACATTAGAGAAACAAACATTTTTTCATTGGCCTTTAGAATATTCTAATTTTCTGAGATACCAGATTTGATGTTTTCATTGGTTGTCACCTATAAATATCAAAATTAAACGTAATAAACATCGGAAATACATTGGTCTGTGTGCATTGCATGAATATAATGTACAAGTTTCACGTTTTGAATGGAATTACTGAAATATTTTCAACCTTTTGATGATATTCTAATTTACTGGCCAGCACCTGTACATGGAGGGCCACCAGAAGGTCCGTCGTATCAGAGCTATAGTGCGTCCCACACCTGGATGAATGGAAAACCTTCCTGGGTGTGCCCAATGTATAACCTGCCCCCTAAGCGCCTGAGGAACGAATAGCCTCCCTGGGGGTCCCCCTGGTCCGGGCTCGGTTTTGAGTGCCTCCAAAACCTTGTCCCGGATCTCCCAGGTGATCCCACCTACCACACACGACGAAGGAAGGATGGGTTCGGGCTCGGGTTCTTGGTCTGGTGCATACAGTCTGGATAAGGCATCGGGTTTAGTGTTCTTTGATCCAGGGCGATAAGAAATCTGAAAATTAAAGCGTGAGAAAAACAACGACCACTTGTATTGGCGGGGGTTAAGACGTTTGGCTTCTTTCAGATAGATTAAGTTCTTGTGGTCTGTCCATATTAGGAACGGCTGTTCCGCTCCTTCCAGCCAATGCCTCCATTCCTCGATGGCGAGTTTCACCGCGAGCAGCTCCCGGTCTCCCACGTCGTAACGGCTTTCCGTCGGGGACAGCCGCCTGGAGAAAAAGGCACACGGGTGCAGTTTATTGTCCTCGGGCGCTACCTGTGAGAGGACCGCCCCCACCCCGGTCTCAGATGCATCCACCTCTAGCACGAACTGCCTCTGGGGATCGGGTCTGTGGAGGACTGGAGCGGCGGTGAAGCGCCTCTTAAGTTCCTGGAAAGCAGCCTCGGCTTCTGGGGACCAGACAAATGGGCGTTTCACAGACGTTAAGTTAGTTAGCGGTGCGGCTACCTGGCTGTATCCCTTAATGAAGCGCCGGTAAAAGTTCGCAAATCCCAGGAAGCGCTGCAGCTGTTTCCTGGATGAGGGGGTGGGCCACTCCGTGACCCCGCGGACCTTCTCCGGATCCGCTCTGAGCCTCCCGTGTTCCACGATGAACCCGAGGAACTTGACCTGTGGGACATGAAACAAACACTTCTCTGCTTTGACATATAAGCGATTCTCCAACAACCGCTGGAGAACCGCTCTAACATGTTCCACATGCTGTGCAGAGTCCTCTGAAAAAATCAAAATGTCGTCTAAATAAACTGTTACAAACTTATTCAGGAAATCGCCCAACACAGAGTTCACAAGCGCCTGGAATACAGCAGGGGCGTTAGTCAACCCAAAAGGCATAACCAAATACTCATAATGTCCAATAGGAGTCTTAAAAGCCGTCTTCCACTCATCCCCTTGCCTGATGCGCACCAGGTGGTACGCGTTCCTAAGATCCAGACGGCTAAACACCCGTGCGTTCTGCACAGGTTCGAAGGTCGAGCTGAGTAGAGGCAATGGGTATTTATTATTTACAGTGATCTGGTTTAGTCCTCTATAGTCTATGCAAGGTCTGAGGGTACCTTCCTTCTTTGGGACGAAGAAAAACCCCGCGCCCAGGGGAGAGGAAGAGGGTCGAATGAGTCCAGCGGCCAGGGATTCCTGTATGTAGGTCTCCATGCTCTCCTGCTCAGGTCTGGAGAGGTGGTACAGACGACTGCTGGGAAGAGGAGCCCCAGGCAGCAGCTCTATGCTACAGTCAAAAGGCCTGTGTGGAGGAAGAGAAGTAGCTCTGTCCTTACTAAATACCTGTGCGAGGTCGTGATACTCCTGGGGTACATTAGACAGGTCAATCTTCTCGGCTGATGGCGGTCTAAAAGCGCTGATGTTAGGAGGGGCTGCTCCGAGGCAGGACTGGGAGCATCTCGGGCTCCACCCCTCCACTCTTCCCGTCTCCCAGTTCACCTGGGGATTGTGGCGGAGGAGCCAAGGGTGACCGAGCACTACTGCAGTCTGTAGGGAGGGAAAAACAAAAAACTCTATTTCCTCCACATGATTTCCCGACACCCTGAGTTTTACCGGGACAGTCCGATGCGTGATGGTGGTTAAGCTGCGTCCATCCAGAGCCGCCACCGCGAGTGGAGTGGAGAGCCGGGTCGTGGGAATTCCCCACTGACGTACTCGTTCTGTGTCAATCAAAGATTGTTCACAACCTGAATCCAACAAAGCATCAACCGGAAACTGTTTAGCATTAGCATACAACATACAAGGTAACACACTGCGGGACCCTTTAGAGTTCTGACTGTCCACCAGTAGTCCCGACATTACCGGTGGGCACGCCCTTTTACAGAACCGGGCAGGCTTTGGCAAAATGCCCAGACCCCAGTGCTGGACTGACCATAGGGCATAGCGGGCAACTGCCCGCTGGGCCGACCCTTTCATCTTTTATGGGCCGGTGTCTGTTTTTTTTTTTTTCCTGGCCTCTAGTTGTTGCGGACAACTTGCCCGCGCCGCCCCACGCGATGCCTCGTAAAAGTTGGTGGATTGGCCAATTGGTAATAATACACTCTGGGCTGGACCAATAGCCAGAGGTCTGATGCACCCGCCAGTAGTTGTTTGTGAATCTCAGTAAACAGACAGACGAGCTTAACAAAATGGAGAACAAAAAACGGAAAGCCGGAGCGGAGAAAATTCGACTAAAAAAGAAACTGGCCCTTCAGGCTGATGCTGGCACATGTGTTAAAATCTCACAGTTGTTTGGTAGTGAAGGTTCAAGTAAAATCAATTTAGGAAGTGATGGAGCCTCAGCCCAGCGACAGGTTGGAGAAGAAAAGAGGGAGGAGGAGGAGAAACCTGAGCCGGTGTTGTGCCATAAATTGACTCGCTGCCAAAAAATGATTAGCCACCGCGGGATCGCGCACGGTTGGGTAATTGCATTTCTAGACAAAATTCCCCAGGATTTCGCCCTAAAACTCAGCATATCTAGCAATATGGACATTCAGAAAGCAAAGATAACCTCTTCCGGTACTTAAACAGATGTTTATCGCGGATATTAGTGTGGCAGTGTTTGTGGCACCCTGCGCGGGAGCACGAGGACGTGCTTGTGAAAAGAGGGAGGAAGATGTGGCAGTGTGAGCATCCACAATGTCCCGATTGATCATGCGCCCTGGCTATCTGGCCTAGGAGATGCTCCTTTGGCTGACTGGTTAGAGCGTTTGACTCTAACCCGGGGGTCTGGGGATCGAATCCCGCCCGGGTACTCGTTTCTGCACCTTGCCACATTCGTTTTTCCAGTTCGGAAGTTGTTTTAAGTGTTGCTATTTGTCTTAAACGTTCACAATGAGGATATATTAATCCTTTTTGCAATATTTGCGATTGAAAGATGGTTTGTGCCACAAACTCTGTGGTAAGAACTGGCTTTCTTTATGTTACAGCCTTGATACTAAAAAAATAAATAAACAATGTAAAATGGCACCCTGTATTGAATGTAAACGTTGTATAAATGGAAATAAACAGCGATTTAATTTTTTCCCCTTCCTTTCTTTAGTCCACTTGACATGGAGCCACAGTTAACTAGTTTGGGGCACATTTTTACTTGAAAAAAAGTATTTAAAATGATCAAGCTTTGGCTTTAATGACACTGTGTAGGTTGCTATCTATACATTACTTTGCTCTATTTAAAAGTAACAAGATAAAAGCACTTCAGCACATAAAATTAAGATTGTCACGTGCCAAATAGACTACACCCTCCCGTTTACCTATAAGAAATGCCTCAAAATATCTTTAAATTCTTTATTGATGATTTAATTGTAGACAACTAAAATGGCATTTTACTTGCCAAAAAGTGATTGAATCGCTAAGATTTTCATGGAGGCTAAAATTGACCAAATAAGGGTTTTATGTATTATCTGTTGATGTTACTGTACTCATACTGCCTACTGTGTCATCAAAAACACCCCAAAAATGGCAAAAAAAAAAAATAAAAAAAAAAATAAAAGAAGATAATTTCCCTTAATTGCCAAAAATTGATTACAGTGTCCTGGTCACGTGTAAAGGGTTAAATTGACCTAAATATTACCTTATTTATTATCTCTTGATGTTATTAGTGCCATCACAGGATGCTGGGTGTCTTCCACATTCATAAACGCAGAGTCCTGGTCACCCATAAAGGCTTAAATTGGCATAAATATTACTTCATTTATTATGATGCTGGGTGTGTTCCACAATCATATTCGAATAAACGTGAAAATATTCTGTCCGAATATCTGTTTCTTTTTATAAATATAACAGCTAGAAGGATTTACAGTTAAAATAGGAGAAACACGTGACTCCCCAGGAAGAGTCGTAACACCACTTGCCTCATGCACATAAGTGAACAAAACAAAGCAGCATGGAGACACTCCGTCTCCAACCACCTCTCAGGCAGCAGCCTGCACTCCCAAGTTCTACACGTCACCAGAACATAACCAACCGCAACACAATAAAAGCAGTGTTATACAAAATGGAAGGCCTGTAGTGTTTATTCTCTTACAGTAACAACTTATCAATTTTTTGGAGGAATTTATTTGAGAATTTTTTGGTTTTTATTAATTGTGCAATAGAAAAGTAATCGCTAGATTAATCATCTAAATAGTCATTAGAATAGTCGACTATTCAATAAAATAATCGTCAGAATAATCATTTTAAAAATAATCAGTTACCCCCAACCCTACTTTTTAGAATACCAGGATAGGAAGGATGGTGTAGGTTTACGTTTATTAGATTGATACATAAATACTACCAATAAGAAAGTGTACGTTGGTGTGTGTCATAAACAGCATAAGGCTTAATGTCTTTTCCAAAAAAAACAAACAGGTGATGGGCCGGTCTCCAGTCAAAATGCCCAGGCTGAATTTTTGTCCCAGTCCAGCCCTGCCAGACCCCCCACAGTACATGCAAAGACCTGACCTCATGCGATGTTCACGTTCCTCCTTGCTGAGTTTGGTCTTTCCTAATTGCATGGGTTCCTCCGGGGGAAGACTCTCCGAGGAATGACTTACTGACCCAGTTGCCGGTGTGGGTGTGGGCACGTGAAGCTCCCGGTGCCTCTTGTCGAGGGAGATGGCCAGCTTGATCAGCCCCACCAGGGACTGAGGTTCCGGGCACATGGCGAGCTGGTTCCTGATGCGGCTGTTTAGAGCCTCCGTAAAGGCGGCGATGAGGGCCTCCTCGTTCCAGGCGGATCGAGCCGCCAGGGTACGAAAATCCAGGGTCATCTCTGCCACCATCCTCTGCCCCTGTGACAGCGTCCACAGCCTCCTGCTTATGTCCATAGGGGATATGTCAGAGCCAAAAGTCAACTTAAATTCGGCCAGGAAAACGTCCAAGGGGCCTGCCAAAAAGGCAGGGTTGTGGCTCTTAGCTTCTGCCCACCTTAATGCTTTTCCTCGTAGCAGTCCAACAATATAAGAAATGCAACTTACATCAGTGTGGAAGGCTCCAGGAGACCGTGCAAACGCCAACTGACACTGGAGGAGAAAACTGTGGCACTCCTCGAACTCTCCACTGTACGTCTGAGCAGGAGGCGCAGGGGCGGTGTGGTAATAGGCGGGTTCCGCGGCCGCGGCCCCTTCAGTATTGAGCTCAGGAACGGCGAGGTTTCCTTGGGAGGTGGTGGCTCTCTCCTGAGAGGGGTCCTGAGCCTGGAGCTGGGTCAAGCCCTGTTGAAGTTGACGGATCATGGCCTCCAGCTGTTGAGATCGTTGGTTAACAATCTGGAGGTGTTCCAATAAGACCGGCAGGGCCTGTTCCTGCTGAGTTAACCTAGAACTGAAATCGGTGAGTGATGATTCCGTGGGGTTAGCGTTTTGGCTGGATGATTCTGTCATGTTCCTGGGAAGGTGTTTAACCCACGACATGAAGAACCATCACAGGACAAAGGCAGAAAGTTCAAACAATGATTTATTAACCCTAACTAAAAGTGTCCTGGAGATATCCAAGTGTGAAGTAGTCGGCAAGAGTCCAAAAGCCAGCAGGGAGGGCAAACGGTGTGACGGGGTACGTCCAGGAGAGGGAGCCAGATGATGGTGGCAGAGGGCAAGTGAAGCTGGAGGAGAGGTGAACCTTGAGTGTGTAATCCAGGCGGGTTATGGTGACTTCCAGGTAGGTACATCCATCTGTGGTTCAGCGATTCCAAGTATCCTGAAGATGAAACAGACTTGAGTCCAAACACCAAAAAATCCAAGCACAAAAAACCAGATAAATCCAAAAACTGTGACAGCACAAATGTCTGAGCAGAGACCAAGTAAAACCTAGTACTGAGTGGCAAGATTCTACCGTGAGTAGTTAATCATCCAGCGATGTGAAGTGGTTCCCTCTCCTCTTAAGTAGAGCTCTGCTGCGGTTGATTAGAGGATCTGCAGCTGCCGCTGATCGGTAATGCCCCACAGCTGGTGAGTGCCCTCTCCTGGAATGACAGTCTTACAAAGATGTTGTGGAGAAGAGGGAGTACTCACCCCGTCACACAACATTTGGTGAGAATAGATTTATGTGTAATGGAATACTTCCGCCACTTGGTGGCAGAAAACCACAATCATTAGGCGGATGAGACTCTAGAAAATGAGTTCAATTAATTTGCCTCTTTTACAGACAGACAAACAGATGATAGATAGATAGATGATAGATAGATGATAGATAGATAGATAGATAGATAGATAGATAGATAGATAGATAGATAGATAGATAGATAGATAGATAGATAGATGATAGATAGATGATAGATAGATAGATAGATAGATAGATAGATAGATAGATAGATAGATAGATAGATAGATAGTGTTATGGACCCTGAGTTCTCCAGCGCTCAGCTTCTACTCCGCACCCTTATTCCTGCACCTTTTTCAGGACCTTGGAGAGCGCCCAGCTCCCTGGCTTCACTCTATGCAGCTGACTCCCATCAGGAATCACCCAGCTGGAGCAGATAAAGATCAGCGCTGCTCAGAGAGGGAGAGAGGGAGAGAGAGGATTGAGGCTGACAGAGAGAGGACTGGAGAGAGGATTGGAGTGAAAGATTGCTTACTTTGGAGAACTTGTGGACGGTTGCCCCTGGCTGGTTTAATTTCCACCCGCATAAGAAAACCGGTTGAGCTCCGGTTTTCTTTGCTCTTAACAGAGTTGACTGTTGCGTGGGTGAGTTGGTTCACCAGTGGACCTTTTGGTAAGGCCTCCGGGCAAGCTCCGTTGTTCCTGGTTTATTTTCAGAACCAGTGAGTTTCCGTTCCCATTGTTATTTGCTCCTTTAGTTACTTTAAGCCCTCAGCATTTGTTCCTGCAGCCTAAATTAAACTCCTATTTTCATTAAACAGGTTTTTTTCTCCCTTAGGGACACCTTTAGTTAATAAAAGGACTTTCCTTTGATTGTGACTTGGTGTCAGATTGTTTCTTTTCTTTTCTCACGTTCCTGTGTTAGGCCTCCCTGAACCTAGACCAGGCTGAGGTCGTAACATATTGGGGGCTCGTCCGGGATATTATTTTGTTATTAATTTGTTACATTAACGTGATTGGTGGTGTGATTTGAGTACCCGTGTTTTTGTTGCTGATTTTTGTGCTAACGTGAGCATGTTTAATTTAAAGGAGTTTCTGGCTGCCCCTTCTCGGGACCAGGTCGAAAGCTTCAAAAGGACCGAACTGGCGGAGTTGGCTGTACACCTCGGTCTCCAAGGCATCCAGAACCTGCTGAAAAAGGACTTAAAGGATTCTGTGATGGCCGCGTTGGAAAAGGAAGGTTTGTTACAACCTCCTTTCAGTGACTCTTCGGATTTGCCCCTGAAACAGGACATGGAGGATGGACAGACTGTGAAAGCTTCTACTTCCGTTCCTGTGTGTGCTGCACCCGAGCGCCCTTCTGTCCCAGATGAACAGGACGCTCTTTTGCGGCAGACGCCGTTCACAGGAGAGAGTTTATCCACCGCTTCCTCTGCTGCTAGTATGGAGAATGCACGTCTTCGTCTCAGGCTGGCCCGCATGAAATATGAGGCTGAGGAAAAGTCCCGATTGCAGCAAATCGAACTGGAGATCCGCCGCTGTGAGATCGAGGCTGAAACAAAGTTAAAACTGAAACGTATGGAGTTGGAATACCAAGCAAGAGGAGGTGCTTCTTCTACTACAGACTATGAGCACGAGAGGTCCATGGACAAACAGAGAAACGAGTGTGACATCAGCAAGTGCCTTGTTCTGGTGCCGACTTTCCGGGAGAGCGAGGTTGACAGCTACTTCGCTACATTCGAGCGTCTGGCTGCTGCTTTAGACTGGCCCCAAGAGGTGTGGTCCACTATGCTGCAGTGTAAGTTAACCGGAAAGGCTCAAGAGGTAATTGCTTCTCTTTCTTTATCTGACAGCATGGATTATAATAAAGTAAAAGCTGCTGTTCTTGTTGCTTATGGGTTGGTTCCTGAAGCCTATCGTCAGAAGTTCCGGTCACAGCATGTAAAACTCTCCACGCAAACTTATGTTGAGTTCTCTAGAGAAAAAGCTCTGATGTTTGAGAAATGGATCCTTGCCTCAAAGGTTGAAACTCTACAGGATCTTAAAGAGCTAATTCTCCTGGAGGAATTTAAGAAGTGTTTGCCAGAGAGGTTGGCATTATATTTAAATGAAAGAAAAGTCTCTTCTCTCTCCTCAGCCGCCCTACTGGCGGATGAGTTTGTGTTGACGCACCGTGTTGGTGGTGTTCATCAGGGTGAATCTGCTCGCCCGGTGTCAGTAACACCTTTTAGAAACTCTCCTTCTCCTCCTCGTCCTCAGAAACCTCGCTGTTATTATTGCCACCTGGTGGGGCATGTCGCGAGAGATTGTGTAATCCTCAAGCGGAGGAATGAAAAAAGAGGGTCTGCTGCGCAGCCCGTGGGTTTTGTCTCCAAGTCGGGAGAAAATAACCGTGGTTTTGGTCCTTTCATGTCAGAAGGACAAGTGTCTCTTACAGAAAGCTGTGAAAAGCTGACCCCTGTTAAGATTTTAAGAGACACTGGGGCTTCTCAGACGTTAATTTCACAGAAAGTGTTGCCATTTGATGACTTGAGCTCTACCGGCTCTTCCGTGTTGTTGGCTGGAGTAAATGCTGTGCCTGTTTCTCGCCCGCTTCACAGGATTTACTTAAGGAGTGGACTTTTTACTGGGTCGTGTGAAGTAGCAGTCTGCCCTTCCTTGCCTGTGGAAGGTGTAGCTCTTCTTTTAGGGAACGACTTGGCTGGAGGTGCGGTCATTCCTCCCCCAGTGGTGAAAGAGAACATCGCACCCGGAGAGTGTGAGGAGACTCCCGCAGGAGTGCTCCCCGCTTGTGTGTGTACCCGATCTCAAGCTAAGAGAGCGCATGAGATTTTGGATCTCTCCAGTTTGTTTGACGATTCGCAGAGTGATGTTCTTAATCCCGCTGAAACAACTTCTTCCACTCATCTGGTCACAAATGAAGTGTCGTCCAACATGTTTCCGCTAAGTCCGGCTTCTTTGGAGGCAGAACAACGGTCTGATAAATCTCTGACCGACTGCTTTGAGCATGTGGGAAAGAAAATAAATGGAACTACTGGTTATGTTATTGAGAATGGTGTGTTACTGAGAACCTGGTGTAACCGAGCTGCTAAAAATGCCCCTTGGGGTTTGGTAAGACAGATTGTGGTGCCGACAAAATACCGAACTCACATCCTGTCAGTGGCGCATGAAAGCCCGTGGTCCGGTCACTTAGGAATTAGAAAGACCTACCAGCTCGTCTTAGAGCATTTTTTTTTGGCCAGGACTTAAAAAGGATGTGGTGCGGTTTTGCAATAGCTGTCATCTCTGTCAAGTAGTGGGAAAACCAAATCAGATCCTGGCTCCGGCCCCTCTGAAACCGATTCCTATTATAGGAGATCCATTCGACCATGTGGTAGTTGACTGTGTGGGCCCTCTGCCCAGGAGCAAATCGGGAAAACGGTTTTTACTCACTGTAATGTGTACAGCCACCCGTTTCCCTGAAGCCATCCCACTTTCATCCATCACTGCAAAGGCGGTTACAAGAGCTCTGGTACATTTCTTTTCATTTGTAGGGTTACCAAAGGTTATTCAGACTGACCAAGGTTCGAATTTCAGATCTGAAATTTTCAAAAGTGTGACCCAGACCTTAGGGATTAAACATGTTCTCTCCTCCCCCTACCATCCGGAGAGTCAGGGTGCCCTCGAGAGGTGGCATCAAACTTTTAAAACAATGTTAAAGAAATATTGTTGTTCTTCAGGAAACCAATGGGATGAGGGTGTCCCATTCCTTGTATTTGCTGCACGGGAAGCAAACCAGGAGTCTTTGGGATTTAGTCCAGCACAGTTGGTTTTTGGGCACACGCCCCGGGGACCTCTGAAAGCCTTAAAAGAGCAATTTCTGGAACCACCCTCTCCTCAGAAACAAAGTACAGCTCGTTTTGTTCGTGCTTTCAGAACCAGGCTGAGAGAGGCTAACGCCCTAGCCCGTGAACATTTAAGAGGCGCACAGGACAAAATGAAGTTTGAGTTTGATCGACATGCTGAAAAACGCATTTTTTCTCCTGGAGATTCGGTCCTTGTGTTAAACCCGGCTACAGCCCATGGTCTGTCCGCAAAATTCGAGGGACCTTATTTCGTAGAAAAAAAACTGAGCGACACTTCGTATGTCTTAAACACCCCTGATCGTCGCAGGAAAAGCCGTGTCTGTAATGTTAACATGCTAAAAGGATATCTGTCTCCTCAGACTGTTACACAACCATCCGGTGAGGCTGCGGTGTGCGCAGCCGCTGCCGTCACCCCGCTTCAAGATGAGGTTGTTCAACCTCGGTCAGCCACTAACATAAGTCCTCGGCTGCAAAACTCACAAATCCTGTCGCGCTTGGATGAAAACTTAACTCATCTGTCTGAGGACCAGAGATGCGAGTTAACAACTCTCATTCAAGAGCACTTGTGTTTATTTAATGATGTCCCTTCGCAAACAACCCTCATACAACATGATGTAAGGGTTACAGATACAAAACCGATCAAGCAACATCCTTACAGAACTAATCCACTAAAAAGGGAGCTGTTAAAACAAGAGACGAACTATTTGTTGGAACATGGTTTGGCTATACCCAGCTATAGCCCATGGAGTTCCCCCTGCCTCGTCGAACAGAAACCTGATGGTTCTGCCCGATTTATTACGGATTATAGAAAGGTGAACACCATTACTGTTCCTGATGCTTTCCCTTTGCCCAGAATTGAAGACTGTATAGACAGTGTGGGAAAATCCAGGTTTGTCACCAAGCTGGACCTGCTTAAAGGCTACTGGCAGGTCCCGTTAACACCAGCTGCCTCGGAAATTTCAGCTTTTGTGACGCCAGACTGCTTATTACAGTACACAGTTATGCCGTTTGGTATGCGGAATGCTCCCGCTACTTTCCAGCGATTAATGAATGTAGTGACGTCAGATCTTCCGTCATGCAGTACTTATCTGGACGACATAGTTATCCACACTTCCTCCTGGGCTGACCACCTGTTGGCTTTGAAAAGCCTTTTTGTTCGTCTGAAACAGGCCAGGTTAACTGTGAACCTCGCCAAAAGCGAGTTTGTCAGGGCCACGGTTACCTATTTAGGCAAAGAAGTGGGTCAAGGTCACGTCAGATTGCTCTCTGATAAGGTACAGGCCATTTTAGATTTTCCCAAACCGTTGACCCGGCGAGAACTCCGCCGTTTTGTGGGAATGACAAGTTATTATCGGTGTTTTTGTAAAAACTTTGCTGTTGTGGTGGCTCCTTTAACGTCTTTACTGTCTCCAAAGGTCCCGTTTGTATGGACACCTGCGGCTCAGGCGTCTTTTGACAACTGCAAACGGTTGTTAAGCTCCGCCCCTGTTCTCCTGGCTCCAGACATCTCCAAGGCTTTTCAGGTGGAGGTGGACGCTAGTGATGTTGGGATGGGAGCCGTCCTTCTACAGGAAGATGAGTCAGGAGTACGCCACCCAGTGGCCTATTATTCTAAGAAGTTCACCCCATGCCAATTGAACTATTCCACCATTGAAAAGGAGGCCCTAGCGTTGATCTTAGCCCTCCAACACTTCGAAGTATATGTGTGTAATGGACATGATTTGTTGGTCTACACGGACCATAACCCATTAGTGTTTTTATCCAGGATGTACAACAAAAACCACCGTTTGATGAGATGGGCTCTGTTCCTCCAGGACTACAACCTCACCATCCGCCACCGGAAAGGAACCGAAAATGTCATCGCTGATTGTTTATCGCGATCCTTCAGCACCCAAGATCCGTGTTCAGACGGCTGAGATCCCCTGGCTAGTGTGGAGAGATTATTTCCTCTTTAGGGGATAATCTATTTGTTATTTTGTTAGTGTTGTGGCCCGTGGGTTAGTGTTGGTGATTCATTTCACCTTCTCGGGAGCACTCCAGAAAGAGAACCTCTCTTTGCTGGTTATGTTTTTTTTGTGTCTTTTGCACCGTGCTTAATCTGCCCGCCCAAATCCACATGAAGAGCTAGGCTTATTTTTAGTTAGTTTTTGGTTAGGCAGATGGCGGGGACTCGGTCTCTGTGTGGGCGTTTGGTGTTTCTGGTAGAAAAAAAAAAGGGGAGACACATTATGAGAAAAACGGTGTTTTTATTCTGTTTTCACTTCCACCATTTTTCTTTACTTTAGGTATGGGGGTGTTACGGACCCTGAGTTCTCCAGCGCTCAGCTTCTACTCCGCACCCTTATTCCTGCACCTTTTTCAGGACCTTGGAGAGCGCCCAGCTCCCTGGCTTCACTCTATGCAGCTGACTCCCATCAGGAATCACCCAGCTGGAGCAGATAAAGATCAGCACTGCTCAGAGAGGGAGAGAGGGAGAGAGAGGATTGAGGCTGACAGAGAGAGGACTGGAGAGAGGATTGGAGTGAAAGATTGCTTACTTTGGAGAACTTGTGGACGGTTGCCCCTGGCTGGTTTAATTTCCACCCGCATAAGAAAACCGGTTGAGCTCCGGTTTTCTTTGCTCTTAACAGAGTTGACTGTTGCGTGGGTGAGTTGGTTCACCAGTGGACCTTTTGTTAAGGCCTCCGGGCAAGCTCCGTTGTTCCTGGTTTATTTTCAGAACCAGTGAGTTTCCGTTCCCATTGTTATTTGCTCCTTTAGTTACTTTAAGCCCTCAGCATTTGTTCCTGCAGCCTAAATTAAACTCCTATTTACATTAAACAGGTTTTTTCTCCCTTAGGGACACCTTTAGTTAAAAAAAGGACTTTCTTTTGATTGTGACTTGGTGGCAGATTGTTTCTTTTCTTTTCTCACGTTCCTGTGTTAGGCCTCCCTGAACCTAGACCAGGCTGAGGTCGTAACAGATAGATAGATAGATAGATAGATAGATAGATAGATAGATAGATAGATAGATAGATAGATAGATAGATAGATAGATAGATAGATAGATAGATAGATAGATAGATAGATAGATAGATAGATAGATAGATAGATAGATAGATAGATAGATAGATAGATAGATAGATAGATAGACAGACAGACAGATGATAGATAGATGACAGACAGACAGACAGACAGACAGACAGACAGACAAGACAGAGAGACAGATAGATAGATAGATAGATAGATAGATAGATAGATAGATAGATAGATAGATAGATAGATAGATAGATAGATAGATAGATAGATAGATAGATAGATAGATAGATAGATAGATAGATAGATAGATAGATAGATAGATAGATAGATAGATAGATAGATAGATAGATAGATAGATAGACAGACAGATGATAGATAGATGACAGACAGACAGACAGACAGACAGACAGACAGACAAGACAGACAGACAGATAGATAGATAGATAGATAGATAGATAGATAGATAGATAGATAGATAGATAGATAGATAGATAGATAGATAGATAGATAGATAGATAGATAGATAGATAGATAGATAGATAGATAGATAGATAGATAGATAGATAGACAGACAGACAGACAGATGATAGATAGATGACAGACAGACAGACAGACAGACAGACAGACAGACAAGACAGACAGACAGATAGATAGATAGATAGATAGATAGATAGATAGATAGATAGATAGATAGATAGATAGATAGATAGATAGATAGATAGGTGCACCTGGCGGTAAGGCGTTTCCTGTTTTCAGTGTTGCACTCCGTGTAGCTGTTTGGTGTTTGGGGCTCGCTAAAGCTGATTTAATTTCTCTGTACTTGGATATCTATGAGTTATTGTAGCACAAAAGCACGCTAAACGACACAATTTCTGTGGTTCCACCTAGCTTTTAGGGCACCATTTGAGTTTGCACGCAGTTTATTTGGTGTTGAACAGTTTGCTCGTCCAGTTAGCTTAGCCTCAGCACGGCTATGGCTACTTCTGTCTCTGCTTCTCCGTCTCCTATCTCTTGCTCTCTGTGTCAGATGTTTAGTTACTCCTCTGCCTCCTTTAGTGATAATGGTACGTGTAATAAATGTAGCATTTTTGTAGCTTTGAGGCGAGGGTGTCGAAATTGGAGTCCCGGCTCCGCGCTGTTGAAAAACCTGTGAACAGCCGTAGCTACTTAGCTAGCGCGGGGCTGACTAGCTCAGAGCCGCCCCGTAGCGGTCCTCCAGCAGAAGAACCCGAGCAGCCGGGACCTCAGGCCGGCTGGGTGACGGTACGCAGGAAGCATAGAACCCAGCCCGTGGGCCACCACCAACCCGTCCACGTTTCTAATAGATTTTCCCCGCTCAGTGACGCACCCACTGACAAGACGACTCTGATCATTGGCAGCTCCATAGTCAGAAACGTGGCATTAGAAACTCCAGCAACCATAGTTAAATGTTTACCTGGGGCCAGAGCGGGCGACATTAAATCTTATCTGAAACTGCTGGCTAAGGATAAGCGTAAATACAGTAAGATTGTTATTCACGCTGGCGGTAACGACACCCGGTTACGCCAATCGGAGGTCACTAAAATTAACGTTGCTTCGGTGTGTAAGTTTGCCAAAACAATGTCGGACTCCGTAATTTTCTCTGGCCCCCTTCCCGATCGGACCAGTGACGACATGTTTAGCCGCATGCTGTCCTTCAACCGCTGGCTGTCTAGGTGGTGTCCTGAAAAGAACGTGGGCTACATTGATAATTGGGAAACTTTTTGGGGAAAACCTGGTCTGATGCGGAGAGATGGCATCCATCCCTCTTTGGATGGAGCAGCTCTTCTTTCTAGGAACATGGCCAGTTTTATTAGTCCTCCATGACAACCCAGGGTCCAGACCAGGAAGCAGAGTCGTAGTTTAACACACCCCTCTGCAGCTTCTGTACTGTTACCCACCCACTACCCCATAGAGACAGTGTCCTGCCCACGGCCAAAACCACACAGATTAAATATCAGGCTTAATAAAGCAAATCATGGAAATCTCATAAATATTAGAACAAACTCAACTGAGCAGAAAACTAGAAAAATTAAATGTGGGTTGTTGAACATTAGATCCATTTTTTCTAAGACTTTGTTAGTTAATGACTTGATTTGTGATAATCAGATCTCTTTGCTCTCTCTCACAGAATCCTGGCTGCAGCAAGAGGACTATGTTAGCTTAAACGAGTCGACTCCTTCAAATTATTTAAATCATCATATTGCTCGAAGTACAGGGCGAGGAGGAGGAGTAGCAACCATTTTTCATTCTGACTTATTAATCAATCCCTTACAGATTAATAGTTACAGTTCGTATGAACATCTTATTCTTAGTTTTCCTAATCCAGATTTCAAAACTGTAAAACCACTCTTGTTTGTAGTTTTATAACGTCCACCAGGCCCTTACTCTGAGTTTTTGGATCAGATCTCTGATTTTTTATCTGATTTGGTGCTAAATACTGATACGGTCATTGTAGTGGGGATTTTAATATTCATGTGGACATTGAAAATGATAGCTGCATGGTGGAGCAGTGGTTAGCACTGTTGCCTCGCAACACGAAGGTTGCAGGTTCGAAACTCGGCAGGTTGGAAACTCGGCTGCGGCCTTTCTGCGTGGAGTTGGTGTTCTCCCCATGCATGCGTGGGTTTTCTCCGGGTACTCCGGTTTCCCACACAGATCACAACTTGCCCTATAGGTTAAAAAAAATGTAAGTCGCTTTGGGTAAAAGCATCTGCTAAGCACATAAACATAAACACATAGCCTCAATGTAGCCTTTAGTAATATCTTAGACTCAATTGGTTTTACTCAAAGAATACATAGCTCCACCCACTCCTGCCATCATACAGTGGACCTTGTGCTGACTTATGGCATTGAGTGTGAGGAAATAACAATCTTTCCACATAATCCAGTCCTCTCGGACCACTTTCTGATAACCTTTGAGTTGTTTATAACTGAGTTCTCGAGACATGAAAGTAAATTTCACTATAGTCAGTCTCTATCTGACAACGCAGTTGCGTCTTTTAAATCAACTGTTCCATCTTTACTGTCCTCAGCATCTCAGAGGAATGTAACAGAGGGCAATATTTTCAGTTCTAGCCCCTCACAAATTGATGCGTCTTTACGTGTGGCATTAGATGATGTTGCCCCTTTAAAAAAGAAGGTAATTAGGGACAGGAAGTTGGCTCCCTGGTTTAACTCTCATTTACGAGCCTTAAATCAAAACTCTAGGAAATTGGAGAGAGCATGGCACTCTACGCACCATGAGGAGGCCTACCTATCCTGGAAAAATAGTCTTGTGCTTTATAAAAATAAGCTTCAACAAACTAGAACTGCTTATTTTTCAGCATTAATTGAGGAGAATAAGCATAATCCTAAATTTCTTTTCAGTACAGTTGCTAAACTTACACAGAATCATAGCTCTGAGCCATCTATTCCCTTAGCCCTCAGCAGCAATGACTTCATGGGATTTTTCACAAGTAAAATTAATTCTATTAGAAACAAAATCTTTAGCATCCTCCCTAATGCGATTTCTTCTTTCTCAGTAAGTGAGGCAGCATCAGAGGTGACTGTAGAACCTCATCTGTGCTTGAACCGTTTTGATCCAGTTGAGCTTTCAGAGTTATCAAAAATATTAGCTTCATCTAAACCTTCAACTTGCATTTTGGATCCAATCCCACCCAAATTATTTAAAGATACATTTCCTTTGGTTACTGCCCCCATTCTAGATACAATCAATCTATCCTTAGTAAATGGGTATGTACCACAAGATTTTAAGGTTGCTGTAATCAAACCTTCACTTAAGAAGCCTTCTCTGGATCCAGATGACCCAATGAATTATAGACCAATATCTAACCTTCCATTTTTATCCAAAGTCCTGGAGAAAATAGTGGCCATCCAAGTATGTGAGCATTTAAACACTAATGCTCTGTTTGAGGAATTTCAGTCTGGTTTTAGAGAGTATCACAGCACTGAAACTGCATTAGTGAGAGTTACAAATGATATTCTCATGGCCTCAGATAAGAATCTTGTGTCTGTTCTAGTCTTGTTAGATCTCAGTGCTGCCTTTGACACAGTTGATCACAATGTTCTTTTAGAAAGACTTGAACATGTTGTAGGGATCAAAGGAACAGCGTTAGGCTGGTTTAAATCCTACCTGTCTGACAGATTTCATTTTGTAAATGTACATGACAAATCGTCTTCATACTCCAGGGTTACTTGCGGAGTACCACAGGGTTCAGTGCTTGGACCAATTCTTTTTACTATATATATGCTCCCAATTGGTAAAATCATTAGACAGCATGGGATAAACTTCCACTGTTATGCTGACGATACTCAGTTATATTTATCCATTAACCCTGATGAACCTAATCGGTTGGGTAGATTACAGGCTTGTCTTGAGGACATAAAAAATTGGATGACTCTAAACTTTTTGCTTTTAAATCAAGACAAGACGGAAGTTCTCATCTTTGGACCAGAAATCCAGAAAAGGAAATTGCTTAGCCAATCGCCTGACCTTAATGGCATTACATTAATCTCCGAGAACAAAGCAAGGAACCTTGGTGTTATCTTTGACCAGGACATGTCATTCAAATCCCAGGTTTCACAAGTTTGTAGGATTTCCTTTTTCCACCTTCGGAATATTGCTAAGATTAGAAGCATACTTTTCAGGAGTAATGCTGAAAAACTAGTTCATGCATTTATTACATCAAGACTGGATTACTGTAATTCATTACTCTCAGGAAGTCCTGATAGATAGATAGATAGATAGATAGATAGATAGATAGATAGATAGATAGATAGATAGATAGATAGATAGATAGATAGATAGATAGATAGATAGATAGATGATAGATAGATAGATAGATAGATAGATAGATAGATAGATAGATAGATAGATAGATAGATAGATAGATAGATAGATAGATAGATAGATAGATAGATAGATAGATAGATAGATAGATGATAGATAGATAGATAGATAGATAGATAGATAGATAGATAGATAGATAGATAGATAGATAGATAGATAGATAGATAGATAGATAGATAGATAGATATGACCCGCACTTGTATAGCACCTCTCAGAATCAGAGTACTCCAAAGCGCTTTACACTACAGTGTATCGTTCATCCATTCACACACGGATGGTTTTGAGCTACAGTGTAGCCACGTCTGCCCTGAGGCACACTGACAGAGGCAAGGCTGCCAAGCACAGGCGTCACCGGTCCCTCCGACCACCAGCATCAGTGTCATGCCCAAGAACACAACAGCAGAATTCTCTGTCCGGAGCCGGGATCGAACCTGCAACCTTCTAATTACTTGATAATCCATACTGCTCCATACTCTGTGCAGCATTTTAGTCAGCTGACATGTTTTTAAATGTGCTATACGAATACATTTGAATTGGATTGGATTAGACTAAACATGGGCGCAGTGGTTAGAGCTGTTGCCTTGCAGCGAGAAGGTCCTGGGTTCGCTTCCCAGCCTGGGACTCTTCTGCATGAAGTTTGCATGTTCTCCCTGTGCATGCGTGGGTTCTCTCCGGGTACTCCGGCTTCCTCCCACGTCCAAAAACATGACTGTTACATGTTTGTCCAACATGATTGTCCTTAGGTGTGAGTGTGTGTGTGGATGATTGTTTGTCCTGTGTGTCTCTGTGTTGCCCTGCGATGGACTGGCTCTCTGTCCAGGGTGTGCCCTGCCTGATTGCCCATTGGCCGCTGGAAATAGGCACCAGCCCCCCACGACCCTACGTGGACAAAGCGGGTTCAGACAATGGATGGATAGATTACACATTTTTTCAAAGTAGAGGAATTTATCATTTATTACACATCAGATGCTGGCATAACAGGGCAATTTAAAAAAAATATTCTAAGTAAATGTCACGTTGAGAGCAGGGGGTTTGGACACAAAATGCGGAACACCAGAATGACTCGAGGCAGGAGCGGTTGTAAAAAGTAAAATTCCTTTTATTTAGGATGCAGCACTAAACTCAAAAAGTGCAGGATGCTAAGTCTGAAAACTAAAACTCAGAAAGACAATAAAATAAATAAAAAAAGCTCACTTAAAAGGCAAAAACTAGTGTTTCACGAGTGGGACAAAACAACGCTGACAAAAGACAGACAAGACAGGGCTATATACACAGGGGCTGGGTGATTAGGGGAATTGGGCACAGGTGAAACTAATGCACTGAGAGGAGGAGCTAAAACAAGCCCATATCTAAGGCCTAGTCCACACGTAGCCGGGGTTTTTTTTAAACGAATATCCGCCCCTCCAAAAACTTGCATCCACACCACCTCGTTTTAAAAAAAACTGTCCGCACGTACCCGGATAAATACGTTGTTAAGGACATGCCAGACCTGTAGGCAGCAGTACTTCCCCCGCTCTTAACCTCGTCTTTCGTCTGTGGTCTTCCGCAAGGAGCAGTAATTCCGCTTGCAAAAACAAACAAGCAAAAAGTGCTTGGACAATTGATAAAGCGAGCACAGCTCTGAGGGCATCCATGCTGTCGGCTAGTGTAAACACAGGTCGCACAGGCGATGTCAGCATTTTCTGTCGCGGAAAGTGACGTTGCGGACCTTAAAACTCCGGTTTTGTCCGTCCACACGCAGACACCCAAAACGGAGAAAAGGCAGATCTTCACTTTGGCCGGAGTTTTTAAAAAGATCCGTGTTCGTGTGAAAAAACTCCTTTTTCGTGTGGATGACAGGCAAAAACGTAGAAAAATATCTACGTTTTGGCAGATCCCCGGCTAAGTGTGGACAGGGCCTAAATCCTATAAAACAAAGCTACTAAACTAACCCAAACTAAACTTAAACACCGTAGAACACAGACACAGGGGAATCTAAAAGTAAGTAAACAAATGATCTAAGTGGAGAAGGAAACACAACACACTAAAGGAGACTAATGAACTGAAAATCTGAACCTATAGAAAACTACAGTGGAGTGACTCAGAGAAACATGAGGGAAACCTGGAGGGGGGCTGAGGACCAAAAGGACACAGAATATGAAAGTAGAGGAATGAATGAGTTCTAACCATTTTCAAATTCAATTCAATTCAATTCAAGTTTATTTATATAGCGCCAAATCACGACAAGAGTCGTCTCAAGGCACTTCACATAAAAAACATTCCAATTCAGGTCAGTTCATTAAGCCAATCAGAAATAATGTTTCCTATATAAGGAACCCAGCAAATTGCATCAAGTCACTGACTAGTGTCGGTGACTATACAGCAATCCTCATACTAAGCAAGCATGCAGCGACAGTGGAGAGGAAAACTCCCTTTTAACAGGAAGAAACCTCCAGAGAATCCTGGCTCAGTATAAGCAGCCATCCTCCACGACTCACTGGGGATGGAGAAGACAGAGCAGGCACACACACACACACACACACACACACACACACACACACACACACACACACACACACACACACACACACACACACACACACACACAATAATGTGTCTATAGTCACATTGTGATGTCTTAGTAAATATTCTATTTGGTGAGAGATAAACTTTATTGTATTTATCCTAGTGGATCTATAATTAAACGGGTAAACTAGTAGTAGCACATCAAAAGTCAAGGAAATAAAAAGTTATTATCAGGAGAGGGAGAATGTTTAAGTGGTTAGCAGCAGTGTGCTAGTCGATGGCCCCCTCCATGAGGCCACCACAGCTCAGCAGAACGTCATTGTAGCTTCTTCTGGGGAGAAAAACACTTAGAGAAAAAATAAAGTTAACAGCTGAAATAGCAGGAAATAATACAGTTAAAGAGCAGACTGTAGAAGAAGGTAGTAGAGTGTGGAAAGTGGTCAGTGTGTCCTCCAGCAGTCTAAGCCTATAGCAGCATAACTACAGAGAAAACTCTGGATAATCTATCCTATTTAGATGGAGGCATGTTGGAGGCAGGGCAAGGGAGAGCCGTCTTTACCGACTGTACACTCCACCTCCCTCTACTCCCCCACTTGTCCAGATTTAGGCTAACGTCAGATTTTAACCATAGGCCCTATCAAATAAAAATGTTTTAAGCCTATTCTTAAAAGTAGACAAGGTGTCTGCCTCACGGACTAAGGCTGGGAGCTGGTTCCACAAGAGAGGAGCCTGATAACTAAAAGATCTGCCTCCCATCCTAATTTTAGATATTCTGGGAACCACCAGTAAACCTGCAGTCTGAGAGCGAAGTGCTCGGTTAGGAACATATGGAATTATCAGATTACTGATGTATGATGGAGCTTGATTATTAAGAGCTTTATATGTGAGAAGAAGGATCTTAAAATCTATTCTGAATTGAACAGGTAGCCAATGTAGGGAAGCTAAGACATGAGAGATATGATCTCTCTTTTTAATTCTCATCAGAACTCTAGCTGCAGCATTTTGGACAAGCTGAAGACTTTTAACTACATTCTGTGGACTTCCTGAGAGTAATGGATGTCATGTCTTGTAATGGATGGCATGTCTTGATGTAATAAATGCATGAACTAGTTTTTCAGCATCACTCCTGGAAAGTATGCTCCTAATCTTAGCAACATTCCGAAGGTGGAAAAAGGAAATCCTACAAACCTGTTTAACCTGGGAATTGCAAGACATGTCCTGATCAAAGATAACACCAAGGTTCCTTACTTTGTTGTCAGAGATTAATGTAATGCCATTCAGGTCAGGTGATTGGCTAAGCAATTTCCTTCTCTGGATTTCTGGTCCAAAGATGAGAACTTCCGTCTTGTCTTGATTAAAAAGCAAAAAGTTTAGAGTCATCCAATTTTTTATGTCCTCAAGAAAAGCCTGTAATCTACCCAACCGATTAGGTTCATCAGGGTTAATGGATAAATATAACTGAGTATCGTCGGCATAACAGTGGAAGTTTATCCCATGCTGTCTAATGATTTTACCAATTGGGAGCATATATATAGTAAAAAGAATTGGTCCAAGCACTGAACCCTGTGGTACTCCACAAGTAACCCTGGAGTATGAAGACGATTTTTCATGTACATTCACAAAATGAAATCTGTCAGACAGGTAGGATTTAAACCAGCCTAGCGCTGTTCCTTTGATCCCTACAACATGTTCAAGTCTTTCTAAAAGAACATTGTGATCAACTGTGTCAAAGGCAGCACTGAGATCTAACAAGACTAGAACAGACACAAGATTCTTATCTTAAAGTGCTTTAATTTTGAAATTCTACATCAGATTTGGATGAAACATTTTTTATATGCAGTAGAGGTGTTCTAGTACTCATCTGTACACACCAGTACTGGCATAATAGGGGAATTTTAAACTGTTTTTCACAGAAGAGGAATGAATGATTTCCAACCATTTTGAAAGTGCGTTAATTTTGAAATTCCACATCAGATGTTTACACTTCCCATGGTGGAAGTAGTGTATGAACAAATCATTGTTATATTGCCATTTTAACAGATATTTAAAAATATATTACAAATGGTGGAAATGTCTAAAAACATTATTTGACAATAATTTTAAATATTTTTCTCGATGAGTCCATAGTGATTTAATACTATATTACAATTAGACAAACTCTCATTATTCCTGTGAAACTCCATTCAACAGCTTATTGTTAAATTTTTAATTGTGCATCCCATAACCTGGACTTATTACACACAATATGTTTTAAGCATGTCACACCCTGTTCTGTCTCCCCGTTTGGTTCAGCCTTGTGTCTCGTTAATTACTCCCACCTGCCTCTCGTTCTCCCAGTCACCTTAGCTCCACACCCTCCTGTATTTAAACCCCGTCTGTTCTGTGTCCTGTGCCATTTCATTGTTCCAGTGTCAGCGTGCTTATTAAACCTATGTTAATCTTTCCTACTTGCCTGCCTGTTTGTCTCCCCCGCGTTGGATCCTCACCTTGTCTCCGCTTCGTCCACCGGCGCGTATGACTCAATGAAATGGCCTAGTAACGGATCCAGCGGGGAGATTCTCCCCTGGGGGGTGCCTACTCCAGTTCCTCTCCTCCTCCGGCTTCTCCTTCTCTAGCTCCAGCACCGCCTCGCCACAGACGACGGCACCGACCTTCAGCCTCTGCGATCCTCGCCGCCCTTCCGGAACCGGATGGGAGTTTGGACCGGGAGACGCTCTCGGATCGCTCCAGTTCTGTTGGCACGAGCCTGGCCGTCTGTTCCCACGGAGTTGGTCCACGGCGTGGGGAGAAACGCCAAGCTCCACCGCAATCCGGTGTCACGGGACAGAGCTGTGAGTTTGCCGCTGCCCCTGCCCGGCGCAGCAGTTTGGACACGCCCCCGGCCAGACCAGCAGTTCCGTCTTCAAACCAATCTCCGCCTCCGTCATCTACAGGGGGTGAAGCGTTGGCTGCAGCCCAGCTGACCGAGCTTGTCAGTCTCCCGGCGGAGCTTGGTCGGTTCCGCCAGCTCATCAACACCCAGGAATGCCGCCTGGACGCTCTATCCTCCTCTTCTCATCCAGCGGAGCTCGCTGGTCTCCGTGCTAAGCTGGCCCAGATCCATCGGGCCTTCAGCCTCCGGGAGCTTCGGCTGGACGGTTTGTCCTCCCTGCTCTCTCCGTTCCCAGCACCTCCGGTTTACACGCAGCCTGTCCGGGCAGCCCCTCCCGCAGCTGCTCCACCTCCACTCCAGACGTCAACGGATCCGGCCCAGAAGCAGACGGGGCGGGCTCAGAAGCAGACGGTTCGGGCCCAGAAGCAGACGGTACCGGCCCAGAAGCAGACGTGACCGGCCCAGAAGCAGACGGTACCGGCCCAGAAGCCGACGCCCCCGGACCAGAAGCAGACGGTTCTGGTTCCGGTCCAGAGGCCGGCGGTCCAGAAGTCGAAGGACCAGAAGCCGACACCCCCGGACCAGAAGCAGACGGTTCCGGTTCAGGTCCAGAGGCTGGCGGTCCAGAGGTCGACGGTCCAGAAGTCGAAGGACCAGAAGTCGATGCCCCCGGACCAGAATCCAACGCCCCCGGACAAGAAGCCGACACCCCCGGGCCAGAAGCTGATGCCCCCGGACCAGAAGCAGATGGTTCCGGTTCCGGTCCAGAGGCCGGCGGTCCAGAGGTCGACGGTCCAGAAGTCGAAGGACCAGAGGTCGACGCCCCCGGACCAGAAGCAGATGGTTCCGGTTCCGGTCCAGAGGCCGGCGGTCCAGAGGTCGACGGTCCAGAAGTCGAAGGACCAGAAGTCGACGTCCCTGGACCAGAACCCGATGCCTCCGGACCAGAAGTCGATGATGGTCAACGCCTTGTCCTGTCCTGTGGTCGACGCCCCTTCCAGTTATGAAGTTGACACCTCCTCGTGTTCTGAAGTTGACGCCTCCTCGTGTTCTGAAGTTGACGCCTCCTCGTGTTCTGAAGTCGATGCCTCCTCGTGTTCTGAAGTCGACGCCTCCTCGTGTTCTGAAGTCGACGCCTCCTCGTGTTCTGAAGTCGACGCCTCCTCGTGTTCTGAAGTCGACGCCTCATCTGAAGTCGACGCCTCATCTAAAGTCGACGCCTCGTCTGAAGTCGACGCCTTGTCTGAAGTCGACGCTTCGTCTGATGTCGACGCTCTCTCTACTCCAGAGGTCGACGCCTCGTCTGATGTCGACGCTTCGTCTGATGTCGATGCTCTCTACTCCAGAGGTCGACGCCTCGTCTGATGTCGACGCTTCGTCTGAAGTCGACGCTCTCTCTACTCCAGAGGTTGACGCTTCGTCTGATGTTGACGCTTCGTCTGATGTCAATGCTCTCTCTACTCCAGAGGTCGATGCCTCGTCTGATGTTGATGTCTCGTCTGATGTCGACGCTCGTTCCACTCCAGAGGTCGACGCTCGTTCCCCTCCAGAGGTCGACGCTCGTTCCCCTCCAGAGGTCGACGCTCTCTCCACTCCAGAGGTCGACGCTCTCTCCACTCCAGAGGTCGACGCTCTCTCCGCTCCAGAGGTCGACGCTCTCTCCACTCCAGAGGTCGACGCTCCCTCTGGTCCGACGTCTCCGCCGTCTCCGGTTCCAGTGGTGGTTCTGGAGGTTGCCCCGTATCCGGTCCAGCCCTTCCATGAGGCTCCGCTCCAGCCCGTCCAAGGGGCTCTGACTCGGGTCCAGCCCGTCCAAGGGGCTCTGACTCGGGTCCAGCCCGTCCAAGGGGCTCTGTCTCCAGTCCAGCCCGTCCAAGGGGCTTTGTCCCCGGCCCAGCCTGCAGAGCTCCTCTACCGTAAACGCAGGCCTCCAAGGGCCCATCGCCTCCTCCTCTGCTGTGGACGCAGGCCTCCAAGAGCCCTTCGTCGCCTCCTTCTCTGCTGCAGACGCAGGCCCCCAAGAGCCCTTCGTCGCCTCCTCCTCTGCTGCAGACACAGGCCCCCAAAAGCCCGTCATCGCCGCCTCCTCTGCCGCAGACGCAGGCTCCCAAGAGCCCGTCGTCACCTCCTCTGCCTCAGGCGAAAGCCTCCAAGAGTCCGTCGGCTCCTCTGCCCCAGGCGCAGGCCCCCGAACTCTGCTGGTCCCTGCCTCCTCTCTGTTGGTCCCTCGGTTCCTCTGGGCCCTCCCTCTGGGTCCCCCTGCTCCTAGTGCCTGTGGGCGTCTGGGATCCGCCCTTTGAGGGGGGGGGGGTACTGTCACACCCTGTCTTGTCTCCCCGTTTGGTTCAGCCTTGTGTCTTGTTAATAACTCCCACCTGCCTCTCGTTCTCCAAATCACCTTAGCTCCCAACCCTCCTGTATTTAAACCCTGTCTGTTCTGTGTCCTGTGCCGTTTCATTGTTCCAATGTCAGCGTGCTTAATAAACCTATGTTAATCTTTCCTACTTGCCTGCCTGTTTGTCTCACCCGCGTTGGATCCTCACCTTGTCTCCGCTTCGTCCACTGGCGCGTATGACAAAGCACACCCTAAAAATCTGTTATTCCAGCTTCTGGTGTGGAAAGGTGGATAGTAGACCACCACTAGTTCCACCATGGGAAGTGTCAACATCTGATGTGGAATTTCAAAATTAAAGCACGTTGAAAATGGTTAGAAATCATTCATTCCTCTTTTTTGAAAAACTGTTTAAAAAATCAGCCCTGTTATTCCAGCATCTGGTGTGGACACATGAGTACTAGAACACCTGTAGTTTATATAAAAAATGTTTCATCAAAATCTGATGTGGAATTTCAAAATTAAGGCACTTTGAAAACTGTTATAAATGATTCAATCATCTTCTTAGAAAAAAAGCTATAAAAAATCCCTGTCATGCCAGCATCTTAACCCTTTAGGCCCTAGGCCTTATTTCTTTGGGCCTTGGCGCCTCCTAACTGGGGGCCTTTGGAGTTTCATGTCCCAAGTGTCAGAGATTGTTTGCATTCCCCGAGCACAGCTGCAGCTACAATCAAACCAGTTTAGATTGTAAACAAAACAATTTTTGGTTTTTGATACATTAAGCAGGGGTGCAGATAGGATTTTCAAACTGGGGGGGGGGGGGGGGGACAAAGTTCCAATGTACCCTCCCCCAAACACATGCATGCACACACACACACACACTCACACACACACACACACCAGTTTGTGTAATTTCATCCAACGGTTTACGGAAAACTAACACTTTTATATACGTATTTGAAGCCATTATGCAGCGGAACACTGGCAACAAAGCTCTGCCTGATCAACACTATAAATGATAAATGATCCGCACTTGTATAGCACCTCTCAGAGTAAGGACTCCAAAGCGTTTTACACTACTGTGTATCATTCATCTATTCACACACACATTCACACACTGTAAGTAAGTAAGTAAAAGTTTATTTATATAGCGCCTTTCACAGATATAAATCACAAAGCGCTGTACAACATGATAAAGATCAGGGCAAATACCTCTAACCAATAAAAACATCAGAAAAACAATAGCAGTGATAAAATAGAAAATAAAATCATGAGTATAAACAAAGTGAAGGTGTGAACCCGAACAAAGCCATCATTCTGAAACATTTAGGGAGGGAACGCCTGGATGAAAAGGTGAGTTTTTAGATGATTTTTAAAGACCTCTACAGTGTTAGAGAGACGGAGATTTGAAGGTAGACTGTTCCAAAGTCTGGGTGCAATAGTCTGAAAGGCCCTGTCCCCTTTGGTTTTCAGTCTGGTTCGAGGAACAGCGAGGAGGTTTTCAGATGTGGATCCAAGGTTCCGAGAGGTGATGTGTGGGGATAAAAGCTCAGATAGGTAGCTTGGAGCCTGGTTGTTAAGAGCTCTATAGGTCAGGACTAAAACTTTAAACTGTATTCTATATTCTACCGGGAGCCAGTGGAGGGACTGTAAACCTGGAGTGATGTGAGCTTGTCTGCTGGATTTGGTTAGGAGTCTGGCTGCTGCATTTTGGATGGCTTGAAGGCGTGAGAGGGAGGTTTTGCTGAGACCAGTAAAAAGAGCGTTGCAGTAGTCTAAGCGTGATGACACAAAGACATGGATGATTTTTTCCAGATCTGCAGTAGAAACCAGTTTACGGACTTTTGAAATGTTTCTCAGTTGAAAGAAACAAGAGCGGGAGATGGTTTTGACGTGTGAGTCTAAACTTAAAGCTGGATCAAAATTAACTCCCAGGTTTCTAATGTTGGCCTTGGCTGTTGGGCAAAAAGAGGCAATTTCTTGCTCGATTTTTGGCTGAAGTTCTGGGGGTGCAGCGATCAGGGTCTCTGTCTTGTTAGCATTTAAGACAAGAAAGTTGCTGGACAGCCAGTTACTGATCTGGGTCAGGCAGAGTACAAGTGTGGCCAGCCTGTCCAACTGGTGTGGCATAAAGGACATATAGAGCTGTATATCATCAGCGTAGATGTGGTAGGAGATGTCTGGGAAAGACTGAATGATGCCAGCTAGGGGAAGAATATAGAATGTGAATAGTAGAGGCCCTAGAACTGAACCTTGTGGGACCCCGCATGTTAGAGAGGCAGTGTCTGAGGAGAAGGTTTGTGACTTCACTGTGAATGTTCTGTTAGTGAGATAGGAAGAGAGCCAGTCTAGAGCAGAACCTGAAATCCCAGCCAGGGCATTTAACCTGTTTAGTAGAACGTTGTGGTCTACAGTGTCAAAAGCTGCACTGAGGTCAAGCAGGACCATGACAAAGCATTTCCCAGCATCAGCAGCCATCAGGAGGTCATTATGCACCCTTACTAGAGCAGTCTCAGTTGAGTGCTGCTTCAGAAAGCCAGATTGGAAGGGGTCAGAGATCTTTGACTTGGAAAACCAGGATCTGAGTTGGGTTTCAACAACCTTCTCAAGTACTTTGCTTAGAAATGGGCCTAAAGTTACTGGTGGAGCTGGCGTCAAGGTTGGGTTTCTTTAAGAGAGGAGTCACTACTGCATTTTTAAAGTAAGATGGAACACAGCCTTGGCTCAGTGAGCTGTTGATTATAGTCGACAGAGATGGACTGATAGAGGCAAGGGACCCGACTAAAACAGAGGGAGTTAAGATATCTGATGAGCATGATGAGAGCTTCATCTTGAGGTTAAGTCATTTAGTGTAATTGGGGAGAAGAAGGTGAAAGACTCGGAGCACTGGGGGGCCTCCCCTCCTGAGGGGGCGAGGGCTGGTGGAATGCTGGATCTCAGATTCAACACCTTGTTTTCAAAAAAGTGGAGAAAGGTGTTACAATCATCAGCTGAAGATAGCTGAGCCTGCTGCGGAGGAGAAGACACGATGCTGGAGATGGTATCAGACAAAACCTTAGGATTATTCTTATTTTGACATATGAGGTTGCTGAAGAAAGAAGACCTGGCATTTTCTACAGCTTTGTTGTATGACTCTAGAAGTTCTTTAAAATATTCACGATAAACAACCAAACCTGTCCTCTTCCACCGTTGTTCCGCTTTTCTATAGGAGTGTCTAAGATCAAGAATCTGGTTGTTCAGCCAGGGTGAACTGGAGGCACTGGAACTGCGGCTGGTTTTGTAAGAGGCGACCTGATCTAGAATTTTGAGGCAGTGATCATTAAATGAGTTGATAAGGAGCTCTACGTCATCAGAGGAAGGAGGTACAAAGGCAAAGAGGGAGGGGAAATTTAAAATGGTAGAACTGTTGATAATACGTCATTGCTTAGCAGAGTCTGGTAAAAGAGATTCAGAATTTAGGTTAATATGAAAAGAAACTGACTTATGGTCACTGAACACAACATCATTTATCTGCAGCTTATCAACAAGAAGTCCGTAGGAAAAGACCAGATCCAGGGGGTGGCCTGCTCTGTGAGTGGTACCAGACACATGTTGAGAGAAATTAAAAGAATTCATCATGTTTAGGAATTGATGGGGATGAGCTACGATGTAGCCACAGCTGCCCTGGGGCGCACCAACAGAGGTGCCCCACTATTTAATTCAGTCATTTGTTATTCTCCCAATCAATCACTAACCAAAACCTCATGCTTTATGCAAAACCTTAAATGATTTTCAGCATACAAATATAAAAGCCCTTAAACACTGCACATAAAATATAATAAGAAACGAAATTCACTTATCACTTAGAGCAGTAGTTCCCAAGCTTTTCAGCCTGACCAACAGATGTTCCTTCATATTTTTACATTATTTATATATGTTCATTATATTTGGAAAGTTTTAATTTATATTTCAATAAATCTCTTTTAAAATTTTATATTTTACTTGTTTTTGTGATTATGTGGCACACTTGACTTCCATACATAACGCATCGGCATCCGCCTCTTTTTACGGCTTCTTTTACATTGTTGCTACGTCTGTCACGTTAGCGGTGTTTTACCATCGTTTCTACATCCATCACGTCCCAGAGAAGGTTAAACCAACATCAAACCCAACGTTTGGAGCTCGTAAACTCCACACACCTCTCGTGCAGCACCAGCTGTCTGATGCTGCAGCAGCGTCCATCTTCCCGGCTGGATGAGTGAATTTCTTCATCAGAGTCAATATTCTGCTTCGTAATCAGAGTCGGTCATCACCAGACAAAGTGATCAGTCAACAAAGACCAGACCTGCCGGCAATTATACGTTTTATCTAATATTTGTGCTCTTCATGCTGCACGCATCTCCTCCTCTCCCCGACTGGGAGCCTCTCGGCGGGAGGCGATTTTCAAACTCTAAAAACTCCCAAACTTTGCTCAGCCTGAAGGTTCCACATCTCCACTATCTTCTGGTGTACAGTAGTAACTTCATGAGGATCATATTTGTAGATGAGACTTAAGTCAGCAATGAGGCTTTGGTGCTTATAACGAGTAAGTCCCAACACTGACAACAACAACGTACTGAAACTAGAACCAACATGCATAAACAGACAGATCGGTCCCGCCTACTTACACTGTTGGTCTGTTTTAAATACGCAGTAATCATTGTTCGCCTTTTTCGATTCATCCTGCATCCTAGCAGCAACCACTTTGGCGGCTTTGGAGTCGGTGTTTGTTTACGTCATGCTGCATTCAGTGTAATTGGAAAAAGGAGCTTCAAGCGCTTAACCTCCGATTTTGTTTTCTTTCTGGCCTTAGTTGGGGGGGACGGATCGGGGTCGATCTGAATCTGGGGGGGACAGATCCCCACCGTCCCCCACCCTATCTGCGCGCCTGACACTAAGATAAAATAATACTTGAACTTTATTTTAGAAGAGCTGCCCTGTGTGAAAGTGCTAGCAGGATGGAGGATGTGGGTTCAAATTCCATTTAGGAAATTTAGTCAATTGTTTTATTTATTCCAGGGGTCCTCAACTTCATTTGTTGAAGGTTCTTTTTCCAGCAGACACCACTGAAGGTCAGATGCTCTTCTAAAATAAAGTTCAAATATCATTGTATCTTAATTTATTACAATTTAAAATGGCCGTGTTTCCCAGGTCTACTGGTGGTTCCCAGAATATCTAAAATTAGGATGGGAGCCAGATCTTTTAGTTATCAGGCTCCTCTCCTGTGGAACCAGCTTTCAGCTTTAGTCCGTGAGGCAGACACTTTGTCTACATTTAAGAATAGGTTTAAACCTTTTTATTTGATAGGGCCTATGGTTAAAATCTGATGTTAGCCTAAATCTGGACAAGTGGGGGAGTACAGGGAGGTGGAGTGTACAGTCGGTAAAGACGGCTCTCCCTTGCCCTGACTCCAACATGCCTCCATCTAAATAGGATAGGTTATCCAGAGTTATCTCTGTAGTTATGCGGCTATAGGCTTAGACTGCTGGAGGATACACTGATAACTTTCCACACTCTACTGCTTTCTTCTACAATCTGCTCTTTAACTGTATTATTTCCTGCTATTTCAGCTGTTAACTTTATTTTCTCTGTAAGTGTTTTTCTCCCCAGAAGAAGCTACAACGATGTTCTGCTGAGCTGTGGTGGCCTCATGGAGGGGGCCATCGACTAGCATACTGCTGCTAACCACTTAAACATTCTCCCTCTACTGATAATAACTTTTTGCTTTCCTTGACGTTGGATGTGCTACTACTAGTTTACCCGTTTAATTATAGATCCACTAGGATAAATACAATAAAGTTTATCCCTCACCAAATAGAATATTTACTAAGACATCACAATATAACTATAGACACATTAGTGTGTGTGTGTGTGTGTGTGTGTGTGTGTGTGTGTGTGTGTGTGTGTGTGTGTGTGTGTGTGTGTGTGTGTGTGTGTGTGTGTGTGTGTGTGTGTGTGTGTGTGTGTGTGTGTGTGTGTGTGTGTGTGTGTGTGTGTCTTCTCCATCCCCAGTGAGTCGTGGAGGATGGCTGCTTATACTGAGCCAGGATTCTCTGGAGGTTTCTTCCTGTTAAAAGGGAGTTTTCCTCTCCACTGTCGCTGCATGCTTGCTTAGTATGAGGATTGCTGTATAGTCACTGACACTTGTCAGTGACTTGATGCAATTTGCTGGGTTCCTTATATAGGAAACATTATTTCTGATTGGCTTAATGAACTGACCTGAATTGGAATGTTTATTATGTGAAGTGCCTTGAGACGACTCTTGTCGTGATTTGGCGCTTTATAAATAAACTTGAATTGAATTGAATTGAATCTAAACTGTTTGATTGTGGTTTTAGTTGTGTTTGGAGAATGTGGACAGTTGTAGATGTTTGGGACATGAATCTGTAAAGGCCCCCAACTGGGGGGCATTAGGGTTAAACAGGATAATATCTCATAGTTATGACCTAGTTATCTCAAGAACAACAATAACAATTTTATAGTAACATAATCACAAAACAGTCACATTTTTCAATCTTGTTGGAAGAAAGGTTGCGAAAATCTATGCGTGAGATGGAAGGCAGAAGACAGACATAGTCATAGTCCTTGTTTATAATCTGTCCAACCTACATAGTTCCATGTTGCAGAGCTAATATACCAATCCAATTTTATTTGTATAGCGCATTTAAAAACAGTCAGCTGACCAAAGCAATGCACAGAGGTAAACCTAAAAAGCCATGGAAATTCACATACAGAAACATAAAACACAATTAAAACCTGTCATAAAATAGAAACACCTAAAATCAAAACAACAATTAAAACGGCCAATAAAAACAGAAGTCAATGAAAACAGAAGTTACAATAAACAGAACAAAGGCACAGCATAAAAGAACGATCACTGGCCAAAAGCTAAATTAAAGAAATGTGTCTTTAGGCTGGATTTAACTGTGACAGTGAGGAAGCCTGGCGTACCACCAGAGGGAGTGCAGGCTCAGTATTGTTCTAAGAGCCATTTTCACTTGTCATCTAGAATCTTCTAGCGCTGCTCCCAAGCTGGCAACAGGTGCTCAGAGTGAGCTTGTTGGTTTTGATGCATGGACTGCAGTACTCAAATTTGACCACATGAGGTCTCTCTTACATCATGCATCTTTAACGTCTTGATTTTGGCCCTGGTCTAAAAGTTTGGACACCTCTGTTGTAGAAGCTAAAGTTTTTATTTAGACCTATTACTGTAAAAAAATAAAAATAAAAAAGTTTATTGTGATTTTTTTGTTGTGATTAATTTCAAGTAATCAACTTCCTGAAGAACATTAGAGACTCCACATGTTTATTAATAGTTTTGGTTCAAGAATAAGCTCAGCATCCTCCTCTCTTTTACACACAGACCTCCCATCCTCCTTTGACCTCCAGCTTCCCGCCACACCTGGACTGTTATCTTCCACCTCAGTCATGGATCCTTCCTACATCACCATCCTTGTTGTCAAACGCATCAGCTGCTGGTCATTCCATGTTCTCCTACTGCCTGTCTCTCTAGCAGCCAGATAAGCAGACAAAGACTGACTGTTGTCACATTTTGGAAAGAAGAAATCCGACGCTTTTACAGGAAAATGTGTGTAAAATTACTCCATTTGTGAAAAACATTGTTTGTCGCAGCAGAAAACAGAAAAGCGTTCAGTTGAAAGCAGTAATCATTCTATTTTTATGTGTTTTAAACTTACAGACTTGCTCATCCCTTTAGGGCCTTGTTGTGCTTGAATGATTCTGGTGTCAAAGGTCAGTTTTTCTACATAAACTCTAAGATTGAGCAGGTACA